>NW_028234425.1:36126312-36132418 GCF_977035675.1 Penaeus japonicus | reverse complement strand
AAAGACAGCAACTATGATAAGGAAAAAACAAATAAACAAACTATTATTACTGTAATGATGATTATAAAAAGAATACTAAGGACAAAGAGAGTGAATCAAGAACGTTACCTGAAAATGTGTATATATATGTGTGTGTGTGTGTCATGTATGTATGTATATATATTATATATCTATATAAATATTTTAAATATATATATAATATATATATATATATATATAGATATTAAACATATACATATACATATATATTATAGATACATATATATTGTATATATACATATATATATAATATATATGTATAAAATACATAATATATATATACTATATATAATATATACACACATATATATATCTATAATATATATATAATATATATATAAACATTATTTATGTATGTATATATTAATAGATATATATTATATATATATATAATATATATATAATTATTTTTGTGTATGTAAATATATATGTAATATTTGTAGATATATGTGTATATATGGTATATGTATATATGTATTATTATATGTATAATGTAAATGTATATATATATATAATATATATATAATATATAAATAAATATATATATTATATACATATATGTATATATGTGTGTGTGTGTAATGGGCGTTTTGTGAATGTATACATGTATGTGTACCCATGAAACTGATACACCTTCGAGCAAATAACCTTAACACTCTGACAAAGGACAAAAAAAAAAAAAAAAAAAAAAAACGTCAGACACCGGACATCACCAATGACAAATGGGTAAAAATTTCCAGTGGGCGGTTTCCAGATCCCCTCCAAAAAAAAAGAAAAAAAAAAACGAAAGAGAGAGTCTCACTTTAAGCACACAGAATTGGGCAAAAAAAGGCAAAATCATACATTAAAACAAATCTCGCTAATTATGAGTTGACAGCCCAGGACAGGGTGATGATTACCGGGTGTTTTCTCTATTCATGGTTTCCGAGCCGTGAAAAAGTAAAAAAAAAAAAAAAAAAATATGTATTTGATTGTCTTTCGACCCAAACCCCTCCCTTCCTAGTCTCCCCCTCCGACCCTTGGCCCCCTTCCCCCTCCTACCCCGGGCTCCCCCTACCCACACACTCCCTCTCCTGACCCTCTCCCTAATATCGCATCACCTCCCCCCCCTTCCCTCCCCCCTTCTGGTAACGCTTGGAGGACCTCACTTTGTTTTACAGTAGTTTCCCGCGAATTTGATATAGGAGGGTGCCTTGTAGGGATTTTATCTTCCATCTCTCTCTCTCTCTCTCTCTCTCTCTCTCTCTCTCTCTCTCTCTCTCTTTTACTCTCCCTCTCCTTTTGTCCCTCCCTTCCTCTCTTGCTCTCTTTCTCTCTCTCTCTCACTCTCCCTCTGTCCCTCCCCTCCCCCTCCCCCCTCCCCCCTTCTCTCTCTCTCTCTCTCTTCAACCTCCTCTCCTCTCCTCTACTCTCTTCTCTCCGTCTCTCTCTCTCCTTTCTCTACTTTATCCTCTCCTCTCTCATCCCTCATCACTTTCTTCTCTTCTCGTTCTCTCTCCTTCTCTCTCTCACTCTCCCCTGTCCCTCCGCGCCCCCCCCCTCCCCTTCTTTCCTCTCTCTCTCTCTCCTCTCTCGCTCTTTTCTGTCTATTTCTTAAAACCCCCCCCCAAAAAAAAAAAAAAAAACCCCGTCCCCCCCCCCCCCCGGGTTTTTTTCCCCCCCCCCCCCCTTCCCTCCCCCCCCCCCCCCTTTTTTTCCCCCAAAAAAAAAAATAATACAAAAAAAATTTTTTAAAAAAAAATTTTAAAAAAAAAAAAGGGGAAAAAAACCCGGTTTTTTTAAAGGGGAAAAGGAAAAAAAAAAAAAAAAAAAATTTTTATTTTGAAAAAAAAAACCCCCCCAAAAACCCCTTTTTAAATTTTTTTTTTTTGGGAAAAAAAAAAATTTTTTTAAAAAAAAACCCCCAAAATTCAAAAAAAATTTTTTTCCCCCAAAAAAAAGGGGGGTTTTTTAAAAATTTTTTTTCCCCCGGAAATTTTTTTGGGGGGGTTTTAAAAAAATTTTTTTTTTTTTTTTTTTTTTTTTCCCCCCCTTTTTTATTTTTTTGGTTTTTTTTTTTGGTTTTTTTTCCCCCCTTTTCTCCCCCCTTCCCCCCCCCTTTTTTTTTTCCCCCTTTTGCCCCCCCCCCTTTCTTCCCCCTCTCCCCTCTTTTTTTGGGGGGGGGTTTTTTTCCCCTTTTCCTCCCCTTTTTTTTTTTTCCCCCAAAAAAATTTTCCCCCTTCTCCTCCCCCCCCCCCCCCCCCCCTTTTTTTTTTTCCCCCCCCCTTTTTCCCCCCCCCTTCTTTTCTCTCTCTCCCTCTTTTTTTTTTTTTTTTTCCCCCCCTCTTTTTTTTTCCCCCAAATTTTTTTCCCTTTTTTTTTTTTTTTTTAAAATTTTTTTTAAAAAAACCCCTTTTTTTTTTTTTTTTCCCTTTTTTTTTTTTTTTAACCCCTCTTTTTCCCCCTTTTTCTTTTTTTTCCCCCCCTTCTCCCCCCCCCCCTTTTTTTTTTTTTCCCCCTCTCTCTTTTTTTTCCCCCCCCCCTTTCCCTCTCCCCCCCTCTTTTTCCCCCTCTCCCTCTCCCCCTTTTTCCCCCCCCCCCCCCCCCCCCCCTTTTCTCTTTTTTCCCCCCCCCTTTTCCCCTTTTTTTTTTCTTTCTCCCCCCCCCCCCCCCCCCTCTCCCCCTTTCCTCCCCCCCCCCCCTTTTCCCTCTTTTTCCTCTCCCTCCCCTCCCTCCCTCTTTTTTTATAAAAATAAAAAAAAAAAAAAAAAAATTTTTTTAAAGGAATTGGGGGAAAAAAAAAAAAATTTTAAAAAAACCCAAAAAAAAAATTTAAAAAAAGGAACAAAAAAAAAAAAAAAATTTTTGTATTATTTTTTTTAAAAAAAAATAATGTTTTTAAAAAAAAAAATTTAATTAAAAAAAAAAAAAAAAAGAAAAAGGATAAAAAAATTAATAATTTTTAAAAAAAAAAAAAAAAAAAAAAAAAAAAAAATTTTTAAAAAAAAAAAAAAGGTAAAGTAAAAAAACCAAAAAAAAAAATTTTAAAAATTATAAGATAATGATAAAAACAGCAATAATGATAGGAAAATGATAATGGGCAGTGTTATGATTACAGTAATATATGTGTATTTATTTGTAAGACCTTTATTAATCATTTCACAACACTTTTCTCTTGCCTATCAATCTTCTTTTTTATCTATTTATTTTCTCTCTCTCTCTCTCTCTCTCTCTCTCTCTCTCTCTCTCTCTCTCTCTCTAATTGGGGTGAGGATAACCTATGTTACCTCATCCTTTTGAGATGTACGTAATCAATTGTCTCAATAAACTCGTCAAAGTCTCTCTCTCTCTCTCTCTCTCTCTCTCTCTCTCTCTCTCTCTCTCTCTCTCTCTCTCCCTCTCTACACCCCCCTCCCCTCTCTCTCTCTATCTATCTCTCTCTCTCTCCTCTCACTCTTCTCTCCCTCTTCTCTCTCTCTCTCTCTTCTCCTCTCTTCTCTCTCTCTCTCTCTCTCTCTCTCTCTCTCTCTTCTCTCTCTCTCTCTCTCTCTCTCTCTCTCTCTCTCTCTCTCTCTCTCTCTCTCTTCTCCTTCTCTCTCTCTCTCTCTCAACCTCTCTTCTCAATATCCCATTCTCATCTCCTCTCTCATACTCTTTCTCTCTCTCTCCTCAACTCTCCCCTCTCTCTCTCTCTCTCTCTCTCTCTCGTATCTCTCTCTCTCTCTCTCTCGTATCTCTCTCTCTCTCTCTCTCTCTCTCTCTCTCTCTCTCTCTCTCTCTCTCTCTCTCTCTCTCTCTCTCTCTCTCTCTCTCTCTCTCTCTCTCTCTCTCTCTCTCTCACGTCCCCACCTACACGTGCGGTATTTTGTCGCGTTCCGTCAACCCACGCCTGACTGCGCGCTGACAGCCGTCGCTCAACCCACAAGGACTATTAATTTTGATATCATAATTTGTCCTCAACCGCCTCCATAAAGAACGAGAACAATAGAGTTAACACCCCATAAACAGGTGTAATTACACACCTTAATGACCTTAGAGATGAAGATTACGGTTGCCTTCCTTCTACAGTATCCCTCCCTTCCCCCCCCTCCCTTTCCCTTTCTCTCCCTATTTCTCCCCCCTTCCCCCCTCCCCCCCTTCCCCTTCAAACACACACGGGGAGTCATCGTGTTAAATCACAGGGTCTACGTCTGTCGTTCTCCGTAGATTGGTAACAGTGACAGCAAAACTATCCTTTGTTTCTCGGTAGCACTTTGTTTGATATAAATTTCTCAGTTTCTTTGTTTTGAGTGTTTTTTTTTCTTTTTTTTTTTTGGGGGGGTGGAGGGATAATGACGGGGTGGGGGTGTTTTATTGATAAAAAAAGTAGCCTCTTGATTCTTCTTGGTTTTGATCAGTGTCATTGGATATTTAGATGTGATAAAATCTTCCTTCTATCTATTATAAAGGATAAGAAAACAAAATATAGAGCCGTTGATGTTCTGATTCAGCAAATCCCTGTCGAAAATAGCCAAGTAGGCGTATGCTCACTCGCATTATCATAATTACCATTGAATAACTCGACAACCATTTAAATACATCTAATTATCGAAGGTGAGATGTCGATGATGGTGATGATGGTGTTAACCTTGTGACAGACAAACAATAACCGTAGATGTAATAAACATGGTATACGGAATTGCAGGAACATAAATAAAAAAAAAGATGAAAGCAATTGCATGCAGTATATCAAAAACAGATATAATATTGGCGGCTTCGGGTTTGATAAGAGGAAAATAAAAAGGATGATACTCGTTAGTGGACGAAAACGGGATGATATATATGTGTATATATACATATATGTATATATATATATATATATATATATATATATATATATATATATATATATGTATATATATACATATATGTATATATACACATATATACATATATATATACATGTATATATGTATATATATATACATATATACATATATATATAATATATATATATATATATATATATATATATAATAAAAGAAAGAAAGAGACGAGGAATCGATCCAAGAGAGAAAGAGAAAGAAAGCTGAGTACTACACAGCACAAAAGGGGAGATAAACAACACAGGAACTTGAGAGCGAGAAGCCAGTAACACGAGCTGGGTCACCTCTTCCCCCTCCCCCCCTCCCCCCATGCTAAGTGTGTCACCAAGGACAGCAAAGAGGGTATGAGGGTGGGGGGGTGTGGAGGTGGGGGTATTTGCGAGTGGTTGGGGGGAGGGGTTGGGGAGGGAATAATAGAAAGGGTAGGGAGAATAACGTTTTATTTTTCATTTACTTGTTTTATTTATTTATCCTTTAATTCATTCTTCTTTAGGGAGTCTTGATAAAGGTGAAGGGAAAGGAGAATCAACGGTAGATGTTGATAGGAAAAGGATAGACAATAATGAAAAAAAGGTAGATGGTAATGACAAGATGATAAGATGAAGAAAAAAGGAAGTAAACAGAAAGAAAAAAACAGGGATGGGTGGGGGGAGGGAGGTAGGGGTCTCAAGGGGTAAGGAGGTAAGGAGAGAGAGTGGGGAGGGGGAAGGGAAGGAAAGGAGGGGTTAGGTAGACATACAAACTTCCTGACCTACATCCTCCAGACGCAGCCGCAGGTAACTTGCGGTAAACAAGTCATAAACAACGGTCTTAGTAGCGGCTGCGGTAATGGTTGGGTGGGGTACCGCAAGGCACGCGACTGAGCCCTCCCTCTTTTCCCAGCCTCATTTCCTCCCTCCCGCTACCCCTCCCCCTCCTCCCCCACGGGGTGTCTACTGTCCTAGCGAGGTGGTGGCGGAGGAGGACGAGGAGGAGGAGGGGGTGGGGTGGGGTGGGGTAGTAGAGGAGAGGGGAGGGGAGGAAGGGTGAAGAGAGGGGCGGAGGTGGGGCGGGAGGGGAGGGTGAGAGGGGGGAGTTCTGACAGGCGCGTGGCCACCTCCACCGCAAACCCGCTGTGTCACCCACGCTTGTAATCGCTCGTCGCTGCGGGCGGGACGTACGAAAAAAAGAAAAGTAAGAGCAAAGGAAGGGAGAGATGCTGCAGTCAGTCTCTCTCTCTCTCT
>NW_028234425.1:36108812-36113812 GCF_977035675.1 Penaeus japonicus | reverse complement strand
ATATATATATATATATATATATATATATGTCCTGTCTTTCACATCATTCTCTTAGCTATTTTCTCATCTTCGCTTTGGATATTCTTTATCTCATCTCTTCTGCTTCACTTTCGTTGATCTAATTCTAAGTTTATCTCTCCCCTTTTCTTCAGGCATTCTTTTTTTATTGCAAACATTATCGCATTATCATCTTTCTCGTTTCCTTGCTCTTGCTGGGAATTTTTTTTTTTTTCTTACCGGTTAATTTTTTCCTTGGTTTCATATTCAGTTGTTGGTTGTTAATTGTAAACTTTCATGGATCTTTATTTTTTTGTTCATACTTTTGGATGAACATTGGTAACTGTTCACACACACAGACACAGACATACACAACAGACACACATACACACACACACATACACATAAACACACACACACACACATACCCACACACACATAAACACCCACACCCACACACACCCACACACACAAACACAAACACACATACCCCCCCCCCCCAACACACACACACAGCCCCCCCCCCCCCCAACACACACACACATACATCCGCAATAACACGTGTACGCATGTAGGTATATCACACGCACACAGACGCCATGAGCAGACAGGAGCAGCCCCGCCCGTGCACACGCGCCAAGGCTGCTCATGGGGGCGCGATGACTCATCCCGGCGGGGCGGAAGGAAGACTGATATCTTAATTGTCGTCTTAAGGAGGGCGGGTCGGCCAGGTGGAGCCCACACGCTGTGACGTTCGGGTGATCCTAATAGCCTCCGTCGCTACCTGCTGGTTCCTGCTACTTCTTGGGTCTATCGGGCTAGCTAGCTAGACTTTTTTTTTTTTTTTTTATTTTTTTTTTTATTTTTTTTTTTTTTTTGGGTGGGTGGGGTGGGGTTGGGGTTGTTATTTTAGGGGGGGGATTTTCTTTTGAGGAGAGGGAAGGAAGGAAGGAAGGAAGGATGTATATAGTGAATACATATGTCTCAAAAAAAATTCGATCTTTTTAATTAATAAGAGATGTATGAAAGTAATCGTGTTTAGCGAAGTGTCCCCTGTCCTTGAGCCGGCGACCGCGAAAAAAGAAAATTGGAAGTGGGTGTTGCTATGTTCACTTCCTTTACTCCTCTCGGCCACAACCCTTTCTCTTCGTTAATTTCTGCGCCTCCTTAATTGCCAGGTAGAGGAGGGCATCTACCACTGGCAGGGGACCGCGAGGGGAGGGGGGGTTAAGGGAGGGAGGGAGGGAGGGAGGGAGGAGGAGCACCCCTGGGAAGTTAATTCCTATCAGAGAGGTCATTTCTCTTCTGTGACTGAGATGGCAATTATATTTGTACTTAATTAAATAGAGTATAGGAATTAGTATATGCCTAAGTGAGTATATATATGTATATACATGTATATATGAATGTACATATATACATACACACACACACACACACACACACACATATATATATATATATATATATATATATATATATATATATATACATATACATATACAAATGTGTATATGTAAAAATAAGCATGCATATATATATATATATATATATATATATATATATATATATATATATATATATATATATATATATATATATACGTCTGCACACATTTAGCGAAGGTCAAGCGTCGCCCCCGTTTAAAGGGGCGGAGCCTGGTGGCGAGCAAAGGTCCCGCTCGAAGGCTCCTCCTCAGCATCCAAGGCTTATCAAGTGACCATCTGACTCACCTTGACATTTGCCACCTGCTAATTGATTATCAGCCTCTCCGGCGCAAAGTCAAAATTACGGAGGGTGTCGATAAGGGCGAAGGATACGAGTGAGCGGAATAGGGTTTTCGACCCAAGCGACCGAGGTGGGATAGCACACTCT
The DNA here is from genome assembly GCF_977035675.1 of Penaeus japonicus. Taxonomy (NCBI): domain Eukaryota; kingdom Metazoa; phylum Arthropoda; class Malacostraca; order Decapoda; family Penaeidae; genus Penaeus; species Penaeus japonicus. The sequence goes on along the minus strand of NW_028234425.1, from coordinate 36,111,940 downwards.
TCGACCGTAGGAAGATGACGCCGCGAGAGACTCTCGCTGTGACGGATGGTTTCTTGGGAAGGAGTGGGGGGTGAGGGGGGAAGAGGGGGGGGGTGAGGATAAAGATGGGAGCGGGAGGGGGAGGGGGAGGGTGACAGGAGAGAGGGAAAGGGAAGGAAGGTAGGTGAGGGGGGAGAGGAAGACGGGAGGGTGGGTTGGAGTGAGGGGAGGGGATGAGGAAGACGGAACGGAGTGGGGGGGAGGGGAGGAAGAAGGCTGAGAGGAAGACGGGTAGGAGAAGGAGAGGAGGATGGGAGGCAGGAGGGAGGAGGGAGTATCCATGAAAGGGGTAAAGAAGGAGGCAGCGGGAGGGGGAGAAGAAGAAAGGGAAGGAGGAGGAGATATCTATAAAGATATCCTTCACCCCCCTCCCCCCCCCCATTCACCCCCCGACTTTACCTTTACCTTCTGCCATTTCCTTTCCTAATTTTGCTCTTCTTCTTCTTCTTCTTCTTCTTTCTTTCTTTCATTTTTTTTTTTTTTTAGGTAGATATTGAAAAGAAAGACAAAGATAAAAATCTCTTTGTATTTCCCTTTGAATCTTTAAGATCGAGGCTTCAAATCATATTTAACTTTATGTCTTTAAACAGGTTAGTTACATAGTCTAGTTCCACATAGATGTAATTACATGAAAAAAAAAAGAAAGATCTTATTCACCTACATAATCTTTACCGTAAATTTGATCCTTTCTTTACCTCCGTATCGTAATTACCATAATGAAGTGAGAATACTGGTCATCACAATAACTAGAATATAACTTTCAAAAATATGAAAGGCTCACAATAATACACTAACCATCCTAAGAGATCATTTAATCTTTTTCATTATATAAATCTAGGTCTTAATGATATTTGATACTGTTGATAATATACGTATTATTAAGGTGTTGATGTATTTGATTAGTTAGTGATGGTTAATGACAGGTTGACACGTTGGTGGTGATAACTAATTGATAATTGACAGGTTGGTGGTGATAACTATCTGATAATTGATAGGTTGTCGATGATGACTATTTGAAAGAGAGTGATGACGTCAGACAAGCCAGTCATCATCTCTTTTTTTACAAGTTAGTCATCACCAATATTCCTCGCCTCTTCAACAACACCAAAACTAAATACATCACATCACTTACATACGAATTATCCTCAATTGACTATCATCTTCATATCATTATCATCACTCATCATTCCTTTTTCAGTATATCATCACTAAACAATAACTCAAAGCCTTGAAGAGAGTTATCATAGCTATTATCGAGTAAGTTGATAATGATGATAACTCTAGTTAGTAAATCTTGTGTTATTGTTTTCCATAACTTTTCCTCGGTGTCTTGAGGCTATGGTGTGTGTGTAATGGTGATGATGGTAGTGGTTGTGATGGTGATGAATTTATTTTTTATTATTGTTATTGGTGATGATGATGATGATGGTGATGGTTGTGGTGATGATGATAATCAGGAGGATGGTGATGGTTGTGGTGATGATGATAATCAGGAGGATGGTGATGGTTGTGGTGATGATGATGATGATAATGAGGATGGTGATGGTTGTGGTGATGATGATAATAAGGAGGATGGTGATGGTTGTGGTGGTGATGATGATGATGTCCCACCAGCATCATCATCTCCAGCGAACCGTGCCCCCCCTCCCCCTCCCCCCTTTAGCTCCTGACCCTCTCACCTGCGCTACCGGGAGGTGTTATAATAAGCAGTTATGGCGATGATAAGGCAAAAAAAAAAAAAAAAAGATAACTCATAATTATAAAGCAATTCAAGCTAGGCCTATATGGACTACCGTTTGTACCCCCCCCCCCACCACCCTCCTCCCCCACCGATGCCCCAACTCCCCTGGTGCCCGTCGCTTTTTGGGTATTATCCGCTTGAGATGGGTATTAATGGTTATAGGCATTTGGACGGGAAGGGGGATGGGGAGGGGGGGGGGATGTGTTGTACCAGCGGCGTCTAGTCTGAGTGCTAGGGGGTCAAAGTTCATTTTTTGACCTCTGGCTTATTGTCTTCCTTACTTTTGTATTTTTGTTATCATCATTGATATGTATTTTTTCATTCAACCTGTTATTTTTATTATTATGGTTATCATTATTATTATTATTATTATTGTTGTTTTTATTATTATTAATATTACCGTATAAATCAGCATGACTATTATCAATATCTTCATTATGATTATAATGATAAAGATAATTACGACAATGGTAATGATAACGATGATAATGACAATGGTAATTAAAAATCATATCAACAACAACAGTAATACAACAGCAGCAATGACAATTATGATGATAATCATTATAATGATGACCATTATGATAGCAGTAATGAATGCTGGTAACAAAAGGAATGATGATAGTAATAACAACAATAAAAATAACGGTCATAATGATCACAACTACAATTATCCTAATTGACAACATTACTCATCTCTTGACATTCCAGGTCAATACACACACACACACACACACACACACACACACACACACACAACACAAACACACATATATGTATATATGTATGTATGTATGTATATATATACATACACACACACACACACACACACACACACACACACACACACACACATATATATATATATATATATATATATATATATATATATATATATATACATATATACACAAAAAAAATCCATAAAACTTCAACCTTAGATCAACATCATCCAACCACCCGATCCTTATTACCTCCTGTGCCTCCTACCGCTTTCTCTCCTTTTCCTAATCATTCTCTCTTGTTCTTCCTTCACCTCCTCCTCTCCCCCAACCCCTACCCCACCCCTCCCCCCTCCCACCTCACCCCTGCGGCCGCCCTTGGACAGCCCCGTAAGCTGATAAGGGTATCACCACCACCTGCTAACAAGCTACCGTCGTGTGTGCGTGTGTGTGTGTGTGTGTATGTGTGTGTGTGTGTGTGTGTGTGCGTGTGCGTGTGTATGTAAAAGCGCGTGCACGACCTCTACCCCTTACTCTATCTCTGTCTCTCTTTTTCAGTGTATGTGTGTTTATTATCGTATGTATGTATGTATGAATATAGTGTATATGTACACACACACACACAC
>NW_028234425.1:36101312-36103812 GCF_977035675.1 Penaeus japonicus | reverse complement strand
TCCATTCCGCCCCATCCATCCCACTCACATTCCCTCTCCCTTCTCCCCCCATTCGTCCCTCCTCCCTCCCTCGCTGTCTTCATCCGCCGTCCCCCTCCCCTCCCTCTCCCCCCCGTCCTTCCTCCCTCCCTCACTGTGACTTCAGCCGCCGTCCCCGCCCCTTTCCCTCTCCGTCCTTCCTCCCTCCCCTCGCTGTCTTATCGCCTCCCCTCCCCCTCCCCCCTCTCCCGCCCCCGTCCTCCTCCCTCCCTCACTGTCTTCATCCCGGCCCGTCCCCCTCCCCTCCCTCTCCCCCCCCGTTCTCGCCTCCTCCCTCCTCACTGTCTTCATCCGCCATCCACACCTCCCCTCCCTCTCCCCCCCGTGACTACAACCGCGTACTCCTCCCTCCCTCACTGTACATTCCTCCTCCCACAATTAACAACCGCCGTCCCCCCTCCCCTCCCTCTCCCCCCCCCGTCCCTCCTCCACCCTCGCTCATCAAGAAACATAACATTACACCTATGAATAAACAACCGCCGTCCCCCTCCCCTCCCTCTCCCCCCCGTCCTTCCTCCCTCCCGCCACTGTCTTTCATCCGCCATCCCCCTCCCACTCTCCTTTCCCCCCCGCGACACGCCGCTCCTCCTCCCTCCCTCACTGTCTTCATCCGCCGTCCCCCTCCCCTCCCTCTCCCCCCCGTCCTTCCTCCCTCCCTCACTGTCTTCATCCGCCATCCCCCTCCCCTCCCTCTCCCCCCCGTCCCTCCTCCCTCCCTCACTGTCTTCATCCGCCGTCCCCCTCCCCTCCCTCCTCCCTCCCTCGCTGTCTTCATCCGCAATCCCCCTCCCCTCCCTCTCCCCCCCGTCCCTCCTCCCTCCCTCACTGTCTTCATCCGCCGTCCCCCTCCCCTCCCTCTCCCCCCCGTCCTTCCTCCCTCCCTCACTGTCTTCATCCGCCATCCCCCTCCCCTCCCTCTCCCTCCCTCACTGTCCCCATCCATCCGCCATCCCCCTCCCCTCCTCCCCCCTTCCTCCTCCCTCCCTCACTGTCTTCATCCGCCGTCCCCCTCCCCTCCCTCTCCCCCACCCCCCCCCCCACCCCCACCCCCCCCCTCCCCCCACCCCCCCTCCCCCCCCACCCGCCCCCCCCCCCCCCCCCCCCCCCCCCCCCCGCCCCCCCTCCCTCCCTCGCTGTCTTAAGAAGGCCCGACAGCCGGACACTTGAAGCCGAAGATAAGGCCATCCCGGCGGCTCCTTAGATACGAGAGGCTAAACGTCTTGAGTGTTCCTAGCAGGTACTTCGCCTCTCGTCGTTTCCCTTATCTCGCCCTGTCTCCCTCTGTGACTCTGTGGCTTTTAATCTCAACGCGAGCGCCTCATCTCCTTCTTGCGTTATCTCTTGCGTGGATTCCTTATCTCCTGCGTCACGAGAGCATGTCGGTATTTTTTTTTTTTTTTTTTACTTTTTTTTTATATTTTTTGGGACGTTTTCTGTTTGATTATCTTTTTTTTAGGGAGGTCTATGTAGTTTTTCTTTATTTTTCTTATTGATTTCTTTTTTATTTTTTATTTTTTTTTTGGGGGGGAAAGGTGACTTGAACAAGTATAGGTTAATATAAGAGATATTTGTTGCTAAAGCAAGTCTGGTCTTTTAATCCGACAGGGAAAGACAACAAAATGATTCTTTTTCTTGAGAACTTGTAACCGTTTTGCAATTTCGGTCTCTCATTTAATTTTTTTTCTTTCTTTTTTTCTCTCTCTCTCTCTCTCTCTCTCTCTATCTATCTATCTATCTATCTATATCTGTCTCTTACACACACAAACACACACACACACACACACACCGCAACCCAAACACACACACACACACACAAACACACAAACACACACACACACACACAAACACACAAACACACACACACACCGCAACCCAAACACACACACACACACACACACACACACACACACACACACACACACACACACACACACACACACACACACACACACACACACACACCGCAACCCAAACACACACACACACACACACACACACACACACACACACACACACACCGCAACCCAAACACACACACACGCACACACACACACAAACACACACACACACACACCGAAGACAAATATCCTTCCAAGGAGAGCCGCAAACCGCCGCATCCCAGCCATCCTCAAGGAAGCCCGAAGAAAGATAAGAAGACAATGGAAAGTAAGACGAAAGACTCCTTACGTGAAAGGATTTTTTGTTTTGTAGTGGTTCCGGGGGAGGGGAGGGTGGAGGGAGGGGGTTGGGGGAAGGGGGGGTTAGGGGGAGGGGGAGGGGAGGAGGGGGAGAGAAGAAGGGGGAGAGGGAGGAGGGGGGAAGGGGAGGGGGGGAGGAGGGCAGAGGGGGGGGGAGGGGGAGGGAAGGAGGGGGGAGGGAGGGGGGAGGGGAGGAGGGGGGGGGGCAGGAGGTGGAGGAGGAAGGAGGGGGGAGGGGGGGGAGAGGAGGTGGGGGGGGAGGG
>NW_028234425.1:36086312-36088812 GCF_977035675.1 Penaeus japonicus | reverse complement strand
TAAAAATATAAAGAACAAGGAGAAGAAGAAGAAGAAGGAAGAGGAGGAGGGAAAAGAAGAAGAAGAAGAAAAAGAAAGAAGAAGGAGAAGAAATAGAAGAAGAATGAAAAGGAGTAGAAAAAAACAACAACAACAAGATGAAAGAAAGAAAAAAAAAAAAAAAAAAACAGAAAAAGTAAAAGAAAAGAAGAAGAAGAAGAAGAAGAAAAAAGAAAGACGAAGAAAGAGTAGATAAGAAAATAAGGAAAACAGCCACTCCACGAAGACAATGGAAGCGATCCTGCATTTCTTAAGTGGAACATCTTGAGAGAAATGACTCGAGGACAGCCTTACGAAAAGGGTGGACGGGAGAAAGGAAGGCGTAACAGACGGGAAACGGGGATAATGGAAAGGGGGGAGGGGGGGAGAGGGGAGGTGAGGGGGTAGGAAGGGTGAGAAGGGTGAGGAGAGTAAGAGGGTGAGGAGGAGGAGGAGAGTGAGGAGGAGGAGGAGGAAGGGGGAGGAGGAGGAGGAGGAGGAGGGAGGGTGAAGAGGAGAGTAGGAAGGAGATAAAAGGGTTAGGAGATCGGTGGAGGGAGGGTAAGGGAGGGTGAGGAGAGGGATAGAGGGTGAGGAGAGGGGTAGAGGGAGGGTGAGGAGGAGGAGAGTGGGGGGGGGGGGGGGAGAGGGTAAGGAAGGGTGAGGAATTGGGTTAAGGAAAATGGTTGAGGAGGTGGAATAGGGAAAGGAAGGCTGAGGAGGAGAAGACAGGAAGAGAAAAAGAAGATGGGAGAGGGGAGGGGAGCGGGGATGAAGAAGAAGGGAAGAGGAAGAGAGAGAAAGACGGAGAAGAGGGAAAAGGTGGAATTACAAAAAAAAAGAAAACAGATAAAAAGGGAATAAAAGAATATAAAAAAGTAGCAGAATTAAGAATAAGCGAACAAGCAGAGAACAAAAAGGTGAAATGATGCAGACCTATAACTAAAGGGACGAGCAACGAAAGAAGGAATAAGGAAAAATAAACGATAAAAGGGAAATATGAGAAAAAAAAGGAGGGGAGGAAAGAAGGAAGGAAGGAAGGAAGGAAGAAAAGGAGGAAAGAAGAGAGAGAGGAAGAGAGGAAAGACAGGTGATGTCTGGGAAAATTGGTAAATAGGGTGGCGGAAGAGGGGGGGGGGGCATAAGAAGGGGATGGAGGATAGGGGGAGGGATAAAGAGGGAGGAGGCGGAGGTGGTGGAAGTGGAAGTGGTAGGAGAAGAAGAGAAGAGGGGAGATGGAGGAGGAGGATAAGGAAGAGAAGGAGAAAGAGAAGGAGGACCAGGAGGAGGAAGAGGAGCAGGAAGAAGAAGAAGAAGAAGAAGAAGAAGAAGAAGAAGAGGGGGAGGAGGAGATGGATAATAATAATGATAATAAGAAGGAAGAGGGAGAGGAGGAGGAGGAGGAGGAGGAGGAACAGGAGGAGCAGGAGAATGGGGAGGAGGAGATGGAGAAGGAGGAGGTTAGAGTAGAGGGAAGAGAAGGATCAGAAGGAAGAGGAGAGAGAGAGGAAATAAGAGAGGGAGAGATTAATGGAAACACAAACAAAACAGAAAACGGAAAGAGGTAAGAAAGTAAGCGAACAAAAGAAAATGAAGAAGAGAGAAAAAAAGTAAAAAAAAAAAAAAAAAAAAAGAAGATGTGCGAAGGAATCGTAAATAAGAAACAGCAAATAAATTGCAAATGAAGAAAAGCACGATAATCAAAACACGACACTGAAGAATGTGGACGAATATAGAGTGTGGGCGGAAGAGGAAAAAGAAGAGAGAGGGGGACGGAGAGGGAGAGGGAGAAGGAGAGGGAGAGGGGGAGGGAGAGGGAGAGGGAGAGGGAGAGGGAGGGAGAAAGAGAGAGAGAGAGAGAGAGAGAGGGGGGGGGAGAGAGAGAGAGAGAGAAGGAGAGGGAGAAGGAGAGGGAGAGGGAGAGAGAGAGAGAGAGAGAGAGAGAGAGAGAGAGAGAGAGAGAGAGAAAGCGAGAAAAGATAGAGGAGAGAGCGAGGGAGAGAGAGAGAGAGAGAGAGGAGGAGAGAGAGAGCGACGAGAGAAGAGAGAGAAGAGAGCGAAGAGAGGAGCGAGAGAGAAAGAGAAAGAGAGAGAAAGGGGGGGGGGGTTAAGAGAGGAGGAGAGCGAGAGAGAGAGAGAGAGAGAGTAAGAGAGATGAGAGAGGAGAGAGAAGACGAGAGAGAGTGGAGAAGCGAGAGAGCGAGAGAGAGCGAGAGAGAGAGAGAGAGAGAGAGAGAAGGAGAGAGAGAAGGAGAGAGAGAAGGAGAGGGAGAGGGATAGGGATATATATATATATATATATATATATATATAGAGAGAGAGAGAGAGAGAGAGAGAGAGAGAGAGAGAGAGAGAGAGAGGTGGGACTTTTTAGCCATTCGACTCATAGTATTGAAAACCGAAATGAGGTGTCGGAAAACAAGGAATAAACTGATAACAATATAAGAACTGGTATGTTTATGTTACCTTGCGAATGTATTCA
>NW_028234425.1:36061692-36066692 GCF_977035675.1 Penaeus japonicus | reverse complement strand
GGAGGGGAGAAGGGTGGAAGGGTGGGGGAGAGGAAGGAAGTAAGGAGGAAGGAGGGGGGGGGGGAGAAGGGTGGATAGGGAGGGAGGAGAGGTGGAGAGATAGGGGAGTAAGAATGTTAAAAAGAGATGAAGAAAAAAAAAAAAAAAAGGAACAGATAGACGGAAAGAATATACGATGCAAAGGAAAGTTGAAAGATGATAGAAGAAGAGAAGAAGAAGAGGAAAAAAGAAGAATAAGTAATAAAAAGAAGAACGAGAAGAAAAAAAAGAAGAGGAAAGAGAAATAAAGACAAAAAAAGAACAAACAAAAAGAAAAGAAAAAAAAGAAAAAAATACACGAAAAAGAGGAAACAAAAGAGAGAGAGAAGAATGATAATACGCAGAGAAGAGCAAGCTTATCTCTCCTCCTTCCCCGCTGGCATCCCTATTTACAGTTTTAATATTAAAGTGTCTTTCCCTCTCAAAAGTGTGTGTGTGTTTGTAGTCGGGGCAATCAACCTCTGTTATACCTTCACCAATTAACACAACTTCTAACTCCCTGTGTTAATTAGCTATTCTCATTGGCTTCGGCATTAGGGATTCTGAGTGTGGGTGGGGCTGCGTCTCTAAGATAAGGTGGGAGTTTTTTTTTTTTTTTTTTTTTTTTTTTGGGGGGGGGGGGGGGGGGGGGGGGGGGGGGGGAAGGTGGATTGGAGACGGGAAGGTGTGAAGGTGGAGGTGGAGGTGGGAAGGAGGGGTGAGGGATGGAAGGGGGCAGCGAGGGTAGGTGGTGGAGAGGGAGGGGTGAGGGAGGGGAGGAAAGGGGCAGGGAGGGTAGGTGGTGGAGAGGGAGGGGTGAGGGAAGGAAGGGGGCAGGGAGGGTAGGTGGTGGAGAGGGAGGGGTGAGGGAAGGAAGGGATTGAGGTGAAAGGGGGAGGGAAGGAGGTGGGGAGGGAAGGGGTATGTGCGAGGGTGAAGTTGTGTGTGTATGACGGGGGTGGGGTGGGGTGTTGGGGGCTAGAAGGAGGGATGGATGGTAAGGAAGGGTAGGGTGTGAGGGAGGAGCAGAATGCGGGGGAGAAAGAAAGAGGGATGAAGGGGAGAGGGGGGGGGGGGGAAAGGGGGGGAGGGGGAAGTTGAATGTGTAAAATTTGTGTGAGAAAGGGTGTGTGTGTGTGTGTGTGTGTGTGTGTGTGTGTGTGTGTGTGTGTGTGTGTGTGTGTGTGTGAGGGCGTGAAGGAGAGACGAGTGAGGATGAAGGTAAGGGGAGACAGAGGATGGAGGAGGAAGGGATATGAAGAGGGGTGAGGGGGAGTACAGGAATATGAGGAAGGGGGGGGAGGGGGAGAGTAAAGGCGAATGAGAGCAAAGGGGGGGGGGCGAGCGAGGGAGAGTGAGAGTAAGCAGGAACGAAATTAAAGGAGAGGGAGAGGAAAGTGAGAGAGGGTGAGGATGAGAGTAAGATGTAAAGTATGAGGGTGTATGTGTGAGTATGAGTTAAAATATGAGTAACATGACAAGAATAGGTGACAGGTGAGGCTGAGGCATGGGAAAAGGGGAGAGGGAGGGGGGATAAAAAGATAAATGATAAAAAAGAAGGAAGGAAGATAAGAATTGCCTCAACGGACCTCATCTTTCTATTCCTCATAACCTACCCCAAATGTTCGAACTTCAAAACCAAGTAAAAAAAAAAAAAAAAAAAAAAAAAAAAAAAGAAGAAGAAGAAGAAGAAGAAGAAGAAGAAGAAGAAGAAGAAGAAGAAGAAGAAGAAGAAGAAGAAGAAGAAGAAGAAGAAGAAGAAGAAGAAAAAAAAAACTTGTATTTTCTTTCATTAATTCTATACAATCCTCTAGAAATATTTTTCCCCAATTTCTTGTCTCATATAGTTTGAATTGATGATTCTGTAATTAATGAATTAATTAATATATGCAAATGACTGAACTAGTAGAAAAACAAAACAAATACATGAATGTGTAAAGAAGTGAGATTGACAGATACAAATATGTCAATGAATAAATAAATAATCATAACCTAATTATTCATGTCCAAATCTGTAATTACGGCAATAATACATATGAATATACAAACAGATAAGTAAAAAATGAAATAGAATAACATAGATAAAAAACAGGCAAACAAACATAAGTATAAGAAAAAAACACGAAAAAACAGAAAAAAAAAAAAAAAAAAAAAAAATACACGCACACACAAGAAAATAAAATATATACAAAAGCCTAACCGACAACTCAATCATTCAAAAGCATGAAAATCCACCCCAATGAATAATGCAACTAAAACCGACCAACCGACCAATCAACGCAATAAATAAATCAACCCGACAAACAAGCGAAGAAGTGAATTAACAAAGAGTTGGTGAAATAAGTTTCTTTCTCCCAAATTTCGTTGATTATCAAAAGCCTTAACCTTCGCGCTCTCATGGCGTATTCATCAGCTGACCTTCACTCTCTGCCTTCTTTTAACGACTAAATCATCTACCTGTCTGGAAGGACAAACAAATGTAAGACGAATAGAGGTATGTATGTATGTGTGTGTGTGTGTGTGTGTGTGTGTGTGTGTGTGTGTGTGTGTGTGTGTGTACATATATATATATATGAAAAATAGTATATAACTATATATATATAATATATATAATTTATATAGAAAATATATATAAGCTACTTATATAATGAATGCCACATCTATCACAACTATTACTATACATATATATATATATATAGTATTAATTATATAATTATATATTATATATATATATATATATATATATAGTAGTATATGCTAACTAATCTACTCTATCTATCTATATATAATGTACCTATATACATTTATATCTATCTATCTGTCTATCAATTTATTATCAATCTATCTATATATCTTCTTTCTCTCTCATCTCTCTCTCTCTCTCTCGACTCTCTCTCTCTCACATCTCCTCTCTCCTCTCATTCTCTCTCTCTCTCTCTCCTCAATCTCTCTTCTCTCTATATATATATATATATATTTAATTATATATAAGAAATGTATCTATCTATCTATCTATCTATCTATTTATTTATCTATCTATCTATCTATCTATCTATCTATCTATATAGAATTTATATATATATATTAGTGCCACAATAAATATATATATATTATATGTATGTATATTTATCCCATAGATCTCACTCAAAACACAAACGCACACCTCAAAGGTCCTCATAACAGCGTGTTACTTCATAGCCCTGAATAAGCATGTCTAGTAACAGCCTTCTAGACTGTGACGCTAACGACTTACTTTGATTTACTTTGAATGAATAATTCACAAACATTCCACATTAAGCAGCCAACTTACCAAGACTGAATATAGGGGAGGAGCTCAAAGCTACACTTAAGTGATATAAAATATTCACGAGTAATGACACTTAATTTTTTCAATGATGTCTAGCATAACAATTTTCTCTATTTTTTTTCTATTTCTCTAATATTTTTTTTTCTTAATTACTTGAAGAGAAAAATTGCTTATTTCTTCTGAGAGAGAAATATACATATTCAGACGTCATGTGTATAATTCATGTTACGTGTAGGAATAATTACACACTAAAGATCAGATGAGTAAAATGATAATAATTATCACTATAATTATGGTAGTAATGATCACAATGATAATGATGATGATAATGATTATAATGATAACAATTATGATAACAATGATAATAATGATGATAATGATTATAATGATAACAATTATGATAACAATGATAATAATGATGATAATGATTATAATGATAACAATTATGATAACAATGATAATGATAATATTGATATTAATAATAATAATGATAATAATGATAATGATAATGATAGACATGATAAAAATGATAATAATGATAATAATGATAATGATAATGATAGACATGATAAAAATGATAATAATGATAATAATGATAACCATGATGATAATGATAGTAATGATAGTAATGATGATGATATTAATGATAAGATAAAAATGAAGAAAAACGGAAATTAATAGAAAGAAAGAAAGAAAGAAAAAGATATAAAAAAGGAGCAAAAAATAAGCGTAGAGTTTTATCGGTACTTAAAGGATAAAACGACATGAATAAAGAAATAGATGAGTAAATGGGATCGACAAAAGACCGACTTAGAGAAAGAAAGAAAAGAAAAGAAAAAAAAATACAAACATCCAAATGAAAACAACAACACAATCCAAAAAAAAAAGATCAACGCATCGTTACCAAAAAAAAAAAAAAAAAAAAAAAAAAAAACTCTAAGAGAAATAACAAACGCAAATGAAAGAAAAAAAAAAAGAGAACAGACAAAAGACGAGGAAAAAGAAACCAGTAAAACAAAAGAGAGAGAAAGAGAGAAAGGGAAAAAGAATCTTCTTATCCAAGAATAGCGCCTCCTTCTGGCTACACTGTGCGGGAGGTCGCTCAACACTCGGAGGTAATCTGCACATTCTCGTAAAACAACGAATAGGGCATTTCAAAAGAAGAACAGAGGAAAGAGAGTAGATAAGAGACAGAGACGAGAGAGAGGAGAGAGAGTGAGAGACGAAGAGAATAGAGAGCCAGAGAAGAAGAGACGGGGGACGAGAGAGAGAGAGGAGGAGAGAGAGAGAGAGAGGAGAGAGAAGCGAGGGAGTGAAGAGATAGGATAGAATAGATAGAATTGAATTATTGAGAGAACAACACACAAACACCACCAAACGAACCACACACACAGAGAGAGATAGGGGGTGAGATAGTTAGATAGATTTGATTTTTTTTTTAGAGAGAGAGAGAGAGAAATGAGAGTAGGAGATAGTTAAGAGAGATTTGATTTGTTTTTTTTTTTTTTTTTTTTTCTTTTTTTTTTTTTTTATTTGAGAGAGTGAGAGAGAGAGAGAGGAGAGGAGAGAGAGGAGGGAGAGAGAGAAGATGAGAGAGAGAGAGAGAGAGTGAGAGGGAGAAAGAGATAGAAGAGATAGATAGATTTGGATTTTGAGCAGAGACAGATGAGAGATT
>NW_028234425.1:36025105-36027605 GCF_977035675.1 Penaeus japonicus | reverse complement strand
TGAATCAATGCATATCCGCCTAGCTATAACCCAATATTGCAGCCATGATGATGAATGTGACGTGTTGATGACGTCATAAAGTCATCAGATTTTCCAACCTCAATGTCATGCTGGTTAGGAAATACTGTTGATTGGCCTCTGATACTGTCATGTAGTAATGACGTCATATGCCTCATTGTCACGTGGTCTGGTGATTGGTATTCTAAGACATGCAGACAGGCAGACATTTTCTAAGACATGCAGACAGGCAGACATTTTCGAAGACATGCAGACAGGCAGACATTCGAGATATGTGATGGTCATGCACATCGTTATTTCTTTATTATTATCCTCATCATTGTCATTAGTGATATCATTCTCATTTATTCCTATTTTTTATAAGTTCTGTCAATTTCGTACCCTAATTGGTATTGTTATCATTGTTTTTTATCGTCTTTATCGTTGTGATAATTCCCATTGCTATTTTCATTATAATCATTAACATTATGACCATGGTTGTTACCATAACTATGAAGTTAACATCATCATCTTTATCATCATCATTATTATTCTATCATTATTGTTATTGTTATCATTATTGTTATTATTATTATCATTTTATTATTGTTATTGTTATTATCATTTTTGTTATCATCATTAGCATTATCATCCTTATTACTGTTTATCATTATCATTATCATCATTGCTGTTATCCTTGTCATTTTCATTATTACTGTTATCATTATCACCATCATTACCTATTATCATCATTATTATCATAATTACCGTTATTGTTAATATTATGATAATACTAATCACTATCATTAAAATCATAACTATTATGATTATTATTGCTGCTGCTTTTGTTGTTAGCAATTTCACCCACCGCCCACATACACACAAAGATTTGCATGAGAGCGCCATAAAATAAAATAAAAAAGAATGAGAGGGAGGGAGAGGGGGGAAGGGGGAGATAGAATGGAAGTGAGGGGGGGGGGATGGAAGGGTGAGAGGCAAAGGGGAGAGGATAAAAGTGTGTTAGTGGGTAGGGGGGGAGGGGAATGGGGAGAGGAGAGGGGAGAAGGTTGAGGGAGGTTGGGGTGGAGATAGTGGGGTGTGGAGATGGGGAGATGGGGAGATGGGGAGGGGGAGGGGGGAGTGATGACTAACCATCAATGAAAATGGGAAATGTCACGTCAGGATTGGACTGTGAGGTGGGACTTCTGTCAGCATGACACTGTACATCGTGACGTGAAGTATAGGACACGTATGAAAGATGTGTGTGTGTGTGTGTGTGTGTGTGTGTGTGTGTGTGTGTGTGTGTGTGTGTGTGTGTGTGTGTGTGTGTGTGTGTGTGTGTGTGTGTGTGTTTAGACGTGTGACGGACGTAACACATATCGAAACGTATTGCTGGAATAACGTAGCGGTATCGAGTGTGACGTGACGTGACGTGACATGACATGACGCCTTATCTTGCTCTATCATCTGTCTCCAAGCATCAACATCACCTTCTGTTTTTTGGTTTTCTTTCCTCCTCGGTGTCCCATTCTGTCTCAATCGAAAGATACTTCCTTGGGAATAAACTTTCGTGTCTTATTTCGCACTGTGGTTCTCATATACCTTTTCATTTAAAGATCTTAGCCCAATAAGGTTATGTTAAATGCTTCAGAGATTAGAATTATTGACCTGATAATCAGTTATATGCATTTGAACCCTTAATCAACACATTTTCTACAATTTACCAATCTTCATCATGTCTGTCCGAAAGCGATTACTGTAAAGAGAGAAAAAAAAGTCTTCTACAAATGCACAAACACTAGCGAGAAATGAAATAATATAATCTGTCATGCAATCCTCTTAAGCATTCTTCAACATCGTTCTAGCAGCTTACAATTACCACAGGGGTTTCTTCAATCACATTACAGGATTTGCAACATGATCCTAAACCTCGCAACTGCAGTCTTGAAGTCGTATCCTTAGTTTTGTGAGAATGAATGCGTCTTTTAACAGATTTTCGTAAAGAGAGTCTAACAGTATCCTTGACACTAATAACTATATCTAATATGTTGATAATTAATTCATTTGTGGCGAGGGAAGTTAAACGCGCACAATACAATGAATGGATAGGTACATAATAGATGGATTAAAATGAAATGAATGAACAAGCAAACAAATACGCGAAAGATTAGATTAATTTCTTTTATAAATAAAGAGACAAACAACAAACAAAAAAATTACCATAAGCGAAAGAATTTATTCATTTTTTTTTCTTGTATTGTTTCGTAAAGTTTTGTTCTTGAAAGTGCCTTAAGATATCTAATGTTTGTAAGCAATTCCGTGCGATGGAATCTAATGCGCTATATAACCAGATCTAAGTTCATTTATATGAAATATATATCTTTGTCTATCTCGTATTCTGTGTGTATATACATACATACATACATACATACATACATACATACATACATATACATATATATATATATATATATATATATATATATATATACATATATATATA
>NW_028234425.1:36005105-36010105 GCF_977035675.1 Penaeus japonicus | reverse complement strand
TGTCCGGTGAAGGGGCATATTCCTGTGCTCGTTGTACGTCACCTTTTATTAAATCTCTCGCTCGTGGTATCCTTTTGGTCTCCTTCCTCTCTCTCTCTCTCTCTCTCTCTCTCTCTCTTTCTCTTTCTCTATCTATCTATCTGTCTATCTATCTATCTATCTATCAGTTTCTCTCTATCTCTATCTATCTATCTCTCTATCTCTATCTATCTATCTGTCTATTTATCTATCTATCTATCTATCTATCAGTTTCTCTCTCTATATCTATCTATCTCTCTATCTGTCTATCTATCTCTATCTATCCACCTATCTCTCTCTCTCTCTTTCTCTCTCTCTCTCTTTCCACTCTCCTCACTCCTCTCCTCTTCTCGTTCATCTTCTCGCACTCCTCGTGCTCCCGTCTCTCTCTCTATCCTCTCTCTCTCTTTCTCTCCACTTCTTTTTTTTCTCTTGGTCTCTCCTTTCCTCTCTCTCCTCTCCGTCCACCATCTACTCTCGCGTCGTCTTTCACTCTCTCTTTGATCCTCTCCGTCTCTCTCATCCTGCTCTCATCCGCTCTCTCATTTCTCTCATCTCTCACTCTCTCTCCTCTCTCATCGTTCTCTCTATCTATCTATCTCTCTTTCCTTGTCCCCTTCCCATCCACCTGTTGCTCCCCCACACATCTGGTTACTCTGGCTTTATCGTTTTTCTTCGTGTATCCCTTTATCACATTACTGTTGACTCTTGTTTCTTTCTTGTCTTCCTCTGCTTCATCCCTTTCGTTAACCTTTCCTTCATTCTTTTTGGTAATATTTCCCTCTTCTTCTTCTTCTTCTTCTTCTTCTTCTTCTTCTTCTTCTTTTGCTTCTTCTTTTTCCTCTGCCATTGTTGATATCTCTTGTTTATTATGTTTTTCTTTGTTTATCTGTAGTTTTGTGTTTGTATGTTTGTTTGTTTTTTGTTTGTTTGTTTTTTTGTATTCGAATACTTGTAGCGGGGGAGGGGAGGGAAAGGAAGGAAGGGGAGGAGAGGAGGTGGAATAAAAGGCAAAAGGATGATAGACGGAGGAATAAGGGAAGGAGGAGGAAAAGAAGGAAGGATGGAGGAGGAATAGAGAGGAGAGCGTGTCTATCTTTCTACTTACCTCTTTTGTTTGTTTGTTTGTTTTCCTTTTAATCTATCTACGGTTTCCTCTCCTTTCTTCTCTATAGTCTATTTATCATCGATTTGTCTGTCTGTCTATCTATCTTTTTTTCTTACTTTTCTGTGTATTTTTTTTTTCTGTTTTCTGTTTTGTCTCCCTATCTCCTCTCCTTCCAACAATATAGTTTATTGATCGATATTTATCTATCAATCTCTCTTTCTCTCTCTCTCTCTCTCTCTCTCTCTCTCTCTCTCCTCATATCTCTTTCCTCTCACTCATCCACTCTCTCTCTCTCCAACTTTCTCTATCTCTCTCTCTCTCTCTCTCTCTTACTGCTCTCTCATCTCTCCTATTTCTCTCCTCTCAGCTCTTCTCTCTCTCTTACTCTCTCTCCCCTTCTCCTACTCAAACGTTTTCTCTCTCTCCTCTCATCCTCTCCTCTTCTCTCTCATCTCTCCTCTTCTTCTCTCCTCATCTCTCTGATCTCTTCTCTCTCTCTCTCTCTCTCTCTCTCATCCTCATGTTCATTATCATCATCACTAACACTATCCTCATTATCGTTATCATCATAATCATTATGCTCATCATTACCATCATCATTATGCCATAAATGTTTCCAATGAATCTTTGAGGTAGCTATTGTTACCCCCCCCCATCCCCCGCACCCCCCCATCCCCCCTTCCGATATCCGATTCTTTATATTCACTATCATATATATATATATATATCGCACCCCCTCGGCCCCTCCTTACCCCTCCCCCCTCGCCCCCTCCCCACCCTTCCCCCCCTCCCCCCAACCCTCATCATTAACAAACCACTTACCTTTTTTATTGATTGTTCTCACGGGCCTCTTGTTCCCCTGCCCCCCCCCCCCCTCCCCTCACCTCCCCCGCTCCCTTCCCCCCGCATTCTTCTGGGTCTGTTTGCCCCCCCCCCCCCCATCCCCCAAGGGCCTTTCCTCTCTTTCCTCCTCTCTTTCCCCCCTCCCTTCCGTCCGCCTCTTCCTATCTTTCTCGCTTTCCTTCTCACCATTTTCATTCCACTGCCTTCTCCCTCCCTAGGAATTTTCTTCCCTCTCCTAACTCATCTCCTTCCCTCCTTTCCTCTTTTCCCTCACTTCCTCCCTCCCTCCCTATGCTCTATGCCCTCTCATCCCTCCCTGCTTCCTGTCTTCCCTCATCAGTCCTCCCCTCCACCTATCCTCTTTCCACTCTTCCTCCCTTTCCTTATCCATCCCTCGTGCCTCCACCCTTTATCGCCTCCTTCCTTCCGTCTTCCTCCCTCCCTCCCTCCCTTCCTCCCTCCCTCCCTCCCTCAATCCCTCCCCCCTCCCCCCTCCCTCCCTCCCTCCCCTCCTACCCTTCCTCTTCTCCCCTCCCACCTTCCCTCCTCCACCCTCCCCTTCCTTTCCCTCCCCCCACCTGGTTATCTTCCACCCTGGGGTCGATACAAGAGAGAAGCGTTATTGCCTCGTGTTGACATTCGGAGGGGCTTCCTAGGTGTGACTTTGGGGTGAGGAAAGGGAGAGGGAGGGAGGGAGGGAGGGAAGGAGTGAGGGAGGGAGAGATGCAGGGGAAAGAAAAGGATAGGAAGGTGAGGAGAAAGAGATGGGATGGAGAGAGTGATGGGAAAGGATGAGGGAGAAAAGGATGATGTAATTATATGTGAACAACATATTCTTCAGCGGTTCAAGCGAATAGCAGAACATTCTCCCCCCCCCCCCCCCCAAAAAAAAAAAAAAAATGATAGTAATAATAATAATGATAATAATGATAATAATAATAATAATAATAATAATAATAATAATAATAATAATAATAATAATAATAATAATAATAATAATAATGATAAGAAAATAAGATAAAGGTAAATAAATAACAGATGCATGCAATCAGTTGAGATTTGCGAACATATCTGTCCCTAAGACATTCATGACTGTGTGCTATATCCTCTCCCCTCATGAGCGATAACTAATTGTTCAGTAATTACATCAACTCAAGCTCAAGCAATCCGAGAGGTTCTGCTGGGTTAGATTTTACTGATTTGCATTGACATGTTACTTCAACATCTCTGAGAAATTCATCTCTCTCTCTCTCTCTCTCTCTCTCTACCTCTCTCTCTCTCCATTTTTCTCTCTTCTTTCCCTCTTTCCCTCTTTTCACTCTCTCTCTTTCTCTCTTCTCATCCAACTCCCGCGTTCTCCTCCTCTCTTTCTCTCACTCACGAACTCTCTTACTCTCCTCCACTCCTCATTCATCATCATCTCGTCTCTTCTCTCCTCATCTCCCTTTCTCTCTCTCTCTCCTCCCAGCTCTCTCAGCTCACTCCTTCTCCACTCCTCCTCTCTCTCTCTCTCCCCCCCCCTTCCCTCCTCTCTCTCCCCTCTCTCCACCCCCCCTCTCTCTCGTCTCTCTCTCTCCTTCTCCTCTCTCTCTCATCTCTCTCTCTCTCTCTCCCTCTCACTCACTCTCTCACTCCTTCACCCTCCATCTCTCACCTCCCTCTCTCTCAACTCTCTTTCCGTCTTTCCTCTCTCCCATCCTTCTCTCACACTCTTCACTCTCCTCTCGTTCTCTCACGCTCTCACTCTCTCCTCTACTCACCTCTCTCACGCCTCCATGCCCTCATCTCCTACTCCTTCTCCTCTAACTCCTCTCTTCTCATCTCCCTCCTCTCTCTCTCCTCTCTCTCTCGTCTCTCTATCTCTCTCCTCGTCTCACTGCACCCCTTTCCTCCTCCTCTCTCTCTCCCTCTCCTCACCTCTCTCTCTCTATGCACTGCTCTCCACTCCCTCCCACCTCTCTCTCTCATTTCTCGCTCCCTCCTCCCTCTCAAACGACCTTAAGAACACCAACACCATCATTCATGAGTCATGCAAGCCCTCGACTATTCCCGACGGCCGTTTGTACCTTCCACGATATCAATGCCCAGCTGATTGATACGTAACCTTAACTCCACGGCGGAGACTGATCAAGTATGCGGCCCGTAATCAAGGCTGGAAAAGTCTAATTGGATGTCCGGAGGATGATAAATACACGGCAGAGAGAGAGAGAGAGAGAGAGAGAGAGAGAGAGAGAGAGAGAGAGAGAGAGAGAGAGAGAGAGAGAGAGAGAGAGAGAGAGAGAGAGAGAGAGAGAGAGAGAGAGAGAGAGAGAGAGAGAGAGAGAGAGAGAGAGAGAGAGAGAGAGAGAGAGAGAGAGAGAGAGAGAGAGAGAGAGAGAGAGAGAGTGAGGGGGAGAGAGAGAGAGAGAGAGAGAGAGAGAGAGAGAGAGAGAGAGAGAGAGAGAGAGAGAGAGAGAGAGAGAGAGAGAGAGAGAGAGAGAGAGAGAGAGAGAGAGAGAGAGAGAGAGAGAGGAAGAAGAAGAAAAAAAAGAAGATAGTGAAAGAAGGAGGGGAAGATAAGGGGAGGTTATGAATGTTATAGGTGTGAGGGTTGGGCGTGTAGGAAAAAGATGAACGTGTGTGGGCGGGTTCGGGTGTATGTGTGTGGGTTTATATGTATTTGTGTACATGTGCACGTCCCTTGTTTTGGTGCATGTGCATGTATGTATGTATTTGTATGTGACGCTGTTGCTGGTTTTGGCACGAAAGACCTTCGCCGACTGAACTCTTATCTCTCCAATCAATAGATAGACTTCTTTAGCAAACAGCGCTGGCAAGAGAGTCGCATAAACTATCCAAATCCCATAAGAAAATTACAAGAGAAAATCTCGATGAAATGATATACATGCATATATATACATACATACATACATACATATATACACATATATATATATATATATATATATATATATATATATATAAATGTATATATAAAAATATACAAACATACATACATATATATATATATAAATATATATATATATATATA
>NW_028234425.1:36000780-36005005 GCF_977035675.1 Penaeus japonicus | reverse complement strand
ATGATAATTCATTATCAAGTGACTATAAGGTTGATTGATGATGATACTGATGTATAGTAATGATTACTGAGAATAGTTATAGTATGAAATGTGTTATTAATACAATATATCACACCACTGATCAAAATCTGGTTCACAATAAATGATGATAATGATAATATATGATCTAGCATATGATGATATGATATGCTAATATTATTATTCATTTTTATTGATAATAAAAAAATGATGATTATACTAACAAAGACTATTATAATGATCATAACAATATACTGTGAAGATATTAATAAAATGATGGAGAATGAAAAAGAGATAGAAAAAAGATAGAAGTGTTAAGGGAAGCGCGAGAGAGAGCTGCGATGATGAGAGGAGAGGAGAGAGAGAGGGGGCCGGAGAGAAAGAGCGAGCGGACCAGAGAACATCCCAACTGAAATTGAAAAGCAGCCGTACTAATATAGTGAGATGTAAAGAGGTTAGTTACAGGGCTTATCTAAAGGGGGAGGGGCGGAGGGGGGGAGGGGGGGGGGAGTAGGAGGGGGGAGAGGGACCGCATCTTGCCTGTTGTTCATATTAACTGGCGATGGGCGAGAGCTTACACCCCATTCTTCTCGCCGTCACTTTTCTTTTTCTTTTTTTCGTTTCTCTCTTCTTTGCTTTGTCTTTTTTTCTCTTTCTTCTTTCTCGATTTCTTATTAATCTTTTTCTTTTTCTTTTTACTTTTCTTTTTCTTATTAATTATTATTATTAATCTCTTTTTTTTTTTGTCTCTTCTTCTCTTCTCTTTTTCTCTTATATTCTCTTTTCTCTCTTCTGTTCTCTTTCTTTTCTTTCTCTTTCTCTTTCTAATCACTTTCTATCTCCGCTCTTCTTTCTTCTACTCTCTTCTCTCTTTTTCTCTTACTTAGTTCTCTCTCTCTCTTCTCTTTCTTCTTTCTCTTTCCTCTCTCTTCTCTCTCTCTCTTCTCTCTCTCTCTCTCTCTCTGTCTCTCTCTTCTCTCTCTCTCTTCTTCCCCACCACCCCCCCCCCCACCCCTCCACCCCCCCCCACCACACCTCTTCTCTCTCTCTCTCTCTCTCTCTCTCTCTCTCTCTTCTCTTTCTCTCTCTCTCTCTCACTCACCCTCGCTCACTCTGTCGCTCCATCCTCGCGTATTACGGACCCCACAACCCTCACCCACGCACACTTAGCACTTTTTGTACCTTCACGCCTACACGTTTTGGGTACTTAAGCCCTATAGCGTCTCCGCATAGAGTTGATTGCATTTACTACTTATTTGTAAACTGCTTAATGTGGACTCGATTTCTCTCTTTTCTTTTTTTTTTTCTTTTTTTCTTTCTTTGTCTTTTTTTGCTGCTTTTGTTTGGGGATCAGGTTGTCGGGGTCTTTATTTTATCTTATGTTGTTTGTTGTTTATTTTCTGCCTCTCTTTCTTTCTTATTTTATCATTCTCTCTCACTCTCTCTCTCTCTCTCTCTCTCATCCTCTTCTCTCATCTACTCTCTCACTCTCTCTTCTCTCCTCTCTCTCTCCAACATCTCTCTCTCTCACTTATCTCTAAAACAATATAATTACTCTCTTTCTCTCTCTCCTCCTCTCTCCTCTCTCTCTCTCTCTCTCTCACTTCTCTCTCTGATCTCTCTCTCTCTCTCTCTCTCTCTCGTCGCTTTCTCTAATGCTCTCTCGCTCACGTCTCTCTCTCTCTCTCTCTCTCTCTCTCTCTCTCTCTCTCTCTCTCTCTCTCTCTCTCTCTCTCTCTTTCTCTCTCTCTCTTTCTCTCTTTCTCTCTCTCTTTCTCACACTCTCTCTCTCTCTTTCTCTGGTTATAGATCTATCTATCTGTCTATCAGTCTATCTATCTTTCCATCTGTCTATCTATCTATCTATCCTCACATCTACATTTGTATCTACATCGTTTGCATATTCGTCTATCTCTTTATTCATTTTTTTCTCTCCATTTACCTATTAGCCTATTCGTCTCTCTGAATCTTCTCTCCTTATATATAAGTTACTCATCTCCTTAGGTGTATGCATACTTGTTCCTCAGTGTCTCTCTTAATGCCTCATACGCCTTCTATATCTCGTTAACCCTTTCTCTCACGATTTTCTCAAGCAACCCTTTATCTCCTTAAAGAAATCTCAAGATGTATATCGTCTTTAATTGCAGTCTCTCTCTCTCTCTCTCTCTCTCTCTCTCTCTCTCTCTCTCTCTCTCTCTCTCTCTCTCTCTCTCTCTCTCTCTCAATCTTTCTCTCTCTTTCCCTCTCTCTCTCTTTCCCTTTCTCTCTCTTTCTCTCATTCTCATCCTTTCACCCCCCCCCCTCTCTCTCTCTCTCTCTCTCTCTCTCTCTCTCTCTCTCTCTCTCTCTCTCTCTCTCTCTCTCTCTCTCTCTCTCTCTCTCTCTCTCTCTCTAACTCGCCTCTTCCCCTAAAGCACGAAATCCTCATTCAAGCTTTAACCTCCATACATCTCCTTTTTATCCTTTTTCATTAAATTTTACTTTTTTCCTCTCTTTCGTTCTTTCACTCTTACTCTCTCTCTCTCTCTCTCTCTCTCTCTCTCTCTCTCTCTCTCTCTCTCTCTCTCTCTCTCTCTCTCTCTCTCTCTCTCTCTCTCTCTCTCTCTCTCTCCTCTCTCTCTCTCTCTCCTCTCAACTCCTCATCTCTTCCCTCATCCCTCCGCTCCACAGCCTCTCTCTCGCTCTCTCTCTTATTCACACTATTTGCTTTTGTTCAATTGTTTACGATCTATCTGCTTCATTAAGCGCTATCTCTCTACAGGCAAAAACCGATTATCTACTTATTCTATCCCCCTCTACTAACCATCAACCCCTCCATCTACCCATCTTACCCATCAACCACATCTATCCATCTGCCACATCTACCCATCTACCCATCTTACCCATCTACCACATCTATCCATCTAGCTATCTACACCCATCTACCTCATCTACCACAATTACCACATCTACCATCTACCCATCTACCCATCTTACCCATCTACCACATCTATCCATCTTATCCATCTACACTCATCTACCCATCTACCCATCTTACCCATCTACCACATCTATCCATCTTGCTATCTACATCCATCTACCTCATCTACCACAATTACCACATCTACCCATCTACCCATCTAGCCCTTCAACCTTCCATTCCACCTTTTCCTTCCTCTTCTGGATTTTCTTTTCATACTTTCTGAAGGATATCATTAGGGTTCCCCTTCTCCCGTCTTTAACTCTCCCCTTTTTTCTCTCCCCTCACTTGGACTCCTCTGGTGAATGGGGGAGGAGAGGGAGAGGGAGAGGAGGAGGAGTAGTGAGGAGGAAGGAGGAAAGGGAGGGAGGTAGGTAGGCGATGGAAGAGGGTATGGGAGGAGGAGGAGGAGGGAGGCGATGGAAGAGGGTATGGGAGGAGGAGGGAGGAGGGAGGAGGAGGAAAGGGAGGGAGGTAGGGAGAGAGATGAAGGAGGAAAGAGGTGAAGGAGGCAAGAAAGGGGAGGAGGAAGGAGGAAGAAAAAAGAAGAAGGAAAATGGAAGGGAAAGGAAGGAGGAGGAGAGAGGAAAGGGAGAGAGAAAGGAAGAAATAGAAGGAGGAAGGCAAAGGAGCAAGGAAGTAAAGGGACGTAGAAATAAAGAAGTAAAGAAGTAGGGAGGAAGGGCAGGATAGAAGAGAAAGGAAGAAAGAGGAGGAGGAGAAGTAGTATACGGAGAATGAGAAGGAGGAGGAGGGGAGGGAGAGAAGGAGGAGGAGGAGGGGAGGGAGAGAAGGAGAGAGTGTGGGGGGGGAGGGAGGGAGAGGGACGCTGAAATTTTAATTACGACAAAACACTACCTCCTTGGAGTCTTTGGTTTTAGTGACGTCATTTTCAGAGAAAGGGGGGAGAAGGAGAGAACAGAGAAAGGAGGGAATTAAAGGGGACGAGAGGGGGAGGGAAGAGAAGGCTTAATTCTGATCTGGAGGTATGTAGGGACGTTTAATATACCTATTAGTATGTTTCTCCTTCCCTTTCTGTTTCTCTGTCTCTGTCTCGCTTTCTTTACTTCTCTCTTTATCTCTCTCCCATTCTCTCTCTCTCTATCTATCTATCTATTTGTCTATTCATCTATTATTTATCTATCTATCCCCCTCATCTTTCTATCTATCTGTCTTTCTCTCTCATTCTCTCTCTCTCTCTCTCTCTCTCTCTCTCTCTCTCTCTCTCTCTCTCTCTCTCTCTCTCTC
>NW_028234425.1:35976878-35979378 GCF_977035675.1 Penaeus japonicus | reverse complement strand
ACTGAATTTATATAATACATTACATGGACATTAAACCAGTTAGTTGTGAAATGCAAATGTCAGATGGAGACACGCCGATGCTATATAGGAATTTGTAGTTCAAATGATGTGTGATGTGGAGTGTGACATAAAACTGCATTTTTTTTATGTCTCTCTGTTTCTCTCGCTCTCTTTCTCTCTCTCTTTCTATCTATCTATCAATCCACCTAAGTTATATCTGGTTGTCTAAATATATCTCACTCTATCTATCTTTCTATATTTTTATGTATATCTATCTATCTACATTTTTTTTATCTGTCTCTATCTATCACTCTCTCTCTCTGTAACTCTCTCTCTCTCTCTCTCTCTTTCTCTCTCTCTCTCTCTCTTTCTCTCTCTCTCTCTCTCTCTCTCTCTCTCTCTCTCTCTCTCTCTCTCACTCTCTCTCTCTCTCTCACTCGTTATCGACAGAGACTTATTCCATCATTGCCACTGTATCCTTATCTTTTCATCCATTTCTCTTCTTCAATTACAGCAAATATCCAGCCAAATGAGAAGGGGAATAAGACAAATGAAACGAGAGAGACGACTACTATGATGATAATACAGAAAACGAAATAAGTGTAAAAATAAAGCCGAGACAGATATATCTTCTGTATATCAGTCCTTCCTATTAGTATGTTATTATTGTTAACTCTGGTATTTTCACGGTGATCTCTAAGAAAAAGAGAACTCAAGCACTCAAGCACAAAGCTCTACTTAAGGTTAGACACACACGCATACACGTAGCACCCTTGAAGGATAAAGAACTCATACCAGTTACACAAGATTCACAAACACACACTAACACGCATACACACACAGACACGCACACAAACACGCATACACACAAACACACGCATACACGCACACACACACACACACACACACATACACACACCCACACAAACACATACACACACACACACAAACAAACAAACACACCCACCCACCCACCCACACACACACACACCCACTAACACGCACACAAACAAACACACACACACGCACACACACACACACACACACAAACACACACGTGTACTTGTACCTGTACCAGTATTTGACGAACAAATCATTTATCACGGATAAGCTATTATTACTATGCAGAAATGTCATCCTGATAAGCACAGCAAATCATTTAATCTTAGGATTCATGCAATGTCTAAGTCCACGGATGAAACAGAAAGTCAGAGTTATTAAAGCATCTTCGAAGGGATTAGAATTTTCTAATGGATTAGCCTTGTACCTGTTCTGGCATATCAGCTGTTCTCTGGTGTTTAATGTTTTTTATTTATTCTTGTGTTCTTCTGTTATCACACATGCCGTATCTCTCTATTAGTACTTCTTGTTGGTATCGAAAAGAATGTATAAGCTGCAATATAGCAAATATTACTACCCTAATATGCTAAAAGCCTTCCCGATTTTGAGAAAAAAAACAAAAACATCAGAAATGATAAAAATCGAAGAGAAATAGTCAAATAAATGAATAGATAAATAAATATTTAGAAAGACAAAAAAAGAAGAAAAAGAAGAAGAAGAAGAAGAAGAAGAAGAAGAAGAAGAAGAAAAAAAAAAGGCTGCAGCATAACATAATAATCCCATATTCCAAAAGCCTTTCAGATTTAGAGAAGCAAGATAAAATCGTCAGAAATTTTCAAAATCAATGTAGATAAATAAGCCAACGACCCGCAAAATACCGACTCTTTGTCTAGCTTCAAAATGTCAAAAAGATTAAGGTCATAATATAGACATTTGTATTTCGGATTTTTTTTTTTTTTTTTTTTTTTTTTTTTTTTGACGTGGAAGAAATTAAAATCGATAAAAGCGAGTTGTGTTAGCGCGCAATGAGGCAATCGGGCGAAGACAGGCTTGTAAAACTTGCATTACAAAAAAAAAAAAAAAAAAAAAAAGTAATAATGTGTCCTGTAGATCTATATGGTATTTAGTCCTGCCTAGATGAAGGGGCGACGGTTATGCTGTTATATTATCATTGATATGTTGATACCAAGGATAAACTTCACAATGTTGTTAAGGATACTGGCAATGAAAAAGATGAGAATAATGGCAATGGAAGTGAAAAAACGATTAATAGAAAAATGATGATGATGATGGCAATGACGATGATGATAAGTATTAGCAGTGGTACCTATGAAAATTATCTCGATGGTGTAATTGTGATAATAATAACGATAATACAAATATTACTGATAATAATGACAATAATAATAATAATAATGATAATAATATCAATAACAATAACAATGAGGATAATGATAATGACATAAGGAATAACGGCGACCATGAACTTCAGTCATGGCACTCAGTTACATCATCCTCTCCTCGTGCACACACCTTGAGTGCCAAGGAGACGAAACATCTCCCAGGCGGAGGAAAATACACATGACAGAACTCCCATGGTCATTTTCAAGACAGATATTCGAGGGGAAGAATTTCATGGGAATATCAAGCCACAGATGCG
>NW_028234425.1:35916878-35921878 GCF_977035675.1 Penaeus japonicus | reverse complement strand
AGATAGAGAGAGAGAGAGAGACAGAGAGAGAAAGAAAGAGAAGAAGACGAAGCAACCAGCAATAAAAGCACTCCCAGAAGCTTCATCAGCTAGACTCCAAACTATGAATACACAAAGCCAAACACATAATCCTTTCTGTCCTTCCAACCGTTTCATAAGATCTATAGAAAACACAGGAGTGAAAATCCGAGCAAAATTATGTTGATGAGTTTTAGCTTTAGGTGGAGTTTTCACCGTTTCCGTTTGATGTGGAGTTATCTGTGAAAAAAAATCGAATTCAAAATACTAACATGACTACAGGGTTAGATGCCATAAAACGCGAACATAAAGCAAACGCAAGATTTTTTTTTTTTTTTTAAGAATGGGGATTAAGGACGAAAGGAAGATAGGACGGTGATAATGAACGGCAAATAGTAGGAAAAGAAAGGCAAGTATTATAGAGAATTGTAATCACTGTTATTTTAACAATTCTGAGAGCGAGAAGACGATGGTCATTTTATATAGAAGGTCATAACTAATATGATAACTAAGGTTACATCTTAGTGATAGTACTGATATAGTTATCATCTTTTTATTTTATTTTGTCACTATTATCATTATCATTATTATTATTATTATTCTTACCATTGTTACTCTCATCTTTCTTGCAATTATCATCATCATTATTGCTTTCATTATCATCATTAATATTATCATTATTATCATCATTGCTACCATTATTATTATTAATATTATAATCATCATCATTATTATCATTATCTTTATAGTCATTATCAAAATCATTAGTACAAGCATTATTACTATTATCATAAGCATTACAATCACTATGATAATTGCTACTATCATCATCATTATCATCATAATCATTATATTTTTCTCTTCATCTTATTATCATTTTTACTAACTACTATCTTTATTATTATAGATATTAACATTATCATTATCATTAGCATCATCATCAACAGCCATAGCACCTTTTAATCATTGTCATTATCGTAATCATTGTTACAAATTCTGGATAAACACAATTATTATTAACATTGTTAATATTACTCATATGATCGTCATAATCATGTTTTTAATTACAATCACAATACCATTTTCCTTTAAACCACACTAATGATTTTATAACCAGACCAAGGAAAAGGAATCTAAGTGATTCATGAAATTATATAAAATCATTATGAGGGAGTGATTGCTGGCACCGAATCACCCAAACAATTATGTTGATGATAGTAATAACAATAATGATGATAATGATGAAATGATAATGATGATAATGATAATGATGATAAGAGTAATAATGATAACAATGGTAATAATGATAACAGTAATGATAATACGATCATAATAATAATGATAATAATAATGATAATAATAATGATAATAATAATAATAATAATAATAATAATAATGATCATCATCATCATCATCATCATCATCATCATCATCATCATCATCATCATCATCATCATCATCATCATCATCATCATCATCATCATCATCATCATCATCTTCATCATCATCATCATCATCATCATCATCATCATCATCATCATCATCATCATCATCATCATCATCATCATCATCATCATCATCATCATCATCATCATCATCATCATCATCATCATCATCATCATCATCATCATCATCATCATCATCATCATCATCATCATCATCATCATCATCATCATCATCATCATCATCATCATCATCATCATCATCATCATCATCATCATCATCATCATCATCATCATCATCATCATCATCATCATCATCATCATCATCATCATCATCATCATCATCATCATCATCATCATCATCATCATCATCATCATCATCATCATCATCATCATCATCATCATCATCATCATCATCATCATCATCATCATCATCATCATCATCATCATCATCATCATCATCATCATCATCATCATCATCATCATCATCATCATCATCATCATCATCATCATCATCATCATCATCATCATCATCATCATCATCATCATCATCATCATCATCATCATCATCATCATCATCATCATCATCATCATCATCATCATCATCATCATCATCATCATCATCATCATCATCATCATCATCATCATCATCATCATCATCATCATCATCATCATCATCATCATCATCATCATCATCATCATCATCATCATCATCATCATCATCATCATCATCATCATCATCATCATCATCATCATCATCATCATCATCATCATCATCATCATCATCATCATCATCATCATCATCATCATCATCATCATCATCATCATCATCATCATCATCATCATCATCATCATCATCATCATCATCATCATCATCATCATCATCATCATCATCATCATCATCATCATCATCATCATCATCATCATCATCATCATCATCATCATCATCATCATCATCATCATCATCATCATCATCATCATCATCATCATCATCATCATCATCATCATCATCATCATCATCATCATCATCATCATCATCATCATCATCATCATCATCATCATCATCATCATCATCATCATCATCATCATCATCATCATCATCATCATCATCATCATCATCATCATCATCATCATCATCATCATCATCATCATCATCATCATCATCATCATCATCATCATCATCATCATCATCATCATCATCATCATCATCATCATCATCATCATCATCATCATCATCATCATCATCATCATCATCATCATCATCATCATCATCATCATCATCATCATCATCATCATCATCATCATCATCATCATCATCATCATCATCATCATCATCATCATCATCATCATCATCATCATCATCATCATCATCATCATCATCATCATCATCATCATCATCATCATCATCATCATCATCATCATCATCATCATCATCATCATCATCATCATCATCATCATCATCATCATCATCATCATCATCATCATCATCATCATCATCATCATCATCATCATCATCATCATCATCATCATCATCATCATCATCATCATCATCATCATCATCATCATCATCATCATCATCATCATCATCATCATCATCATCATCATCATCATCATCATCATCATCATCATCATCATCATCATCATCATCATCATCATCATCATCATCATCATCATCATCATCATCATCATCATCATCATCATCATCATCATCATCATCATCATCATCATCATCATCATCATCATCATCATCATCATCATCATCATCATCATCATCATCATCATCATCATCATCATCATCATCATCATCATCATCATCATCATCATCATCATCATCATCATCATCATCATCATCATCATCATCATCATCATCATCATCATCATCATCATCATCATCATCATCATCATCATCATCATCATCATCATCATCATCATCATCATCATCATCATCATCATCATCATCATCATCATCATCATCATCATCATCATCATCATCATCATCATCATCATCATCATCATCATCATCATCATCATCATCATCATCATCATCATCATCATCATCATCATCATCATCATCATCATCATCATCATCATCATCATC
Organism: Penaeus japonicus; assembly: GCF_977035675.1. Lineage (NCBI taxonomy): Eukaryota > Metazoa > Arthropoda > Malacostraca > Decapoda > Penaeidae > Penaeus > Penaeus japonicus. Next base: position 35,918,320 of record NW_028234425.1, on the reverse strand, counting down.
ATCATCATCATCATCACTCATCATCATAATCATACTCACAATTATCATGATCATGATGGTGATTATTATCATCCTCCTCCTCCTTATTATCATTATCATCATCATCATCATCATCATCATCATCTTCATCCTCATCCTCCTCCTCCTCATCATCATCATCATCCTCATTCTCATCATCATCATCCTCATTCTCATCATCATCATCCTCATTCTCATCATCATCATTCTCATCATCATCATCATCTCGGTTATGTCTCAAACAAGGCAAATTTGAAATAATAAAAAGGTGATAGAATGATCCAGACAAAAAAAATATGCTGACCGTACGGTACATCCACATCTTCCGTACCTTCTTCAAAATGTACTAAAATCACGCCCATGACATGATGTTCTCCTACTAATTATATCCAATCGGCCGATCACCCAATCAGCCCCACTCAAACAGCAAAACAATTACAACATAGACATTCAGACAGGTGTTGACGTGACATGGACAATCAGCAACGTAACACTGACATGACACGGATTCTTCTCGGATCAATAACAAGGAGTAGATGTGACAGTCAAGTATGTAATGGACTTGTCAATGAAGAGACATTTGGACTGAGGGGAGGGAGAGGTGGGAGAGGTGGGGTGGGGGGAGGGGGGAGGGGCCCACCCTGCTCCTTTTTTTTTTTTGTTGTTGTTAATTTATTCCCTTTATTTCCACATCGTATTAAGGAGAGGAATCGGAAGAAAAAAATATTGGTGTATATGTAGTTGTGTGGGTTTGCTTTCTCTCTCTCTCTCTCTCTCTCTCTCTCTCTCTCTCTCTTTCTGTCTCTCTCTCACTCCCTTCTTTCTCCACGTCCCTCTCTCCTCTCTCTCTCTCTCTCTCTCTCTCTCCCTCTCTCACCCTGTCTTTCTGTCTCTCCCTCCCTCACGCCTTCCCTTCCTCCCTCCCTCTCTTACCCTCCCCCTCTCTCCCTGGCTCTCCCTCCCTCCCTCCCTCACTCAACTCCCCCCCACCTCTCTCTCTCAGTCAATGACAAACAATAATTATGTATCAAAACAAACAGAATTGATAAAGCCAAAATCAAATGAATACATTGATAAATACACTGAAATACGGCAAAAATACCCCCCCTCCCCCTTCCCCCTTCAGAGAACTGCAACATCATCACTATGTTGATCTCAGCTCTGCTATGCAATGTTAATTATTAGAGCCATAATGATGCAATTATATCAGATAATTATGATGATAGCAACACTAATAATAATGAGTAAAATAATGGGGAAGTCTACCATAAAGTTGACTGGTAATGACAAGGTTAATATTTGTTTCTATATGATAATGATCTGTATGATATCAAAGATCAGGGAACAGTAATATTGATAATGGTAGTAATAACAATGACGATGGTGATAAAACTAATAACAGTACTAATGATACTGAATAGTTA
>NW_028234425.1:35834378-35836878 GCF_977035675.1 Penaeus japonicus | reverse complement strand
AAGATCCATCAGCCAAGCGAAGTCGCAAAGATGGCAGCACCGAATCTGGCTTGACCGTTACCGCTTCACCTCCCATAAGATGGGCTTTTTTCCCCCCATTATTCGCTCCCTCGCGTCTCCCCCCTCCCCCCCCCCCTCCCCCCACACACACACTCTCTCTCTTTCCTTTGCTCTTCACTCTCATCTCGAAGGGTGTGTTTAAGTGCGAGGAGACAGGCGCAGTAGGGTTACCCCTTTTCAATAAAATTTCCTCCAGGAGCAGCACTTCACACCCAAAAATTAGGCCCCAGCTAAAGGAAAGATCTTTAACGCCTCGGCCTTTTGAAAAGCGGAGTTATAATTGAGGACAGTCTCGGCCGGCCATAAAAAGGAGCGCGGACCGTGGGAATGTAAACAGCATGCTCTAAGGAAGGAGAAAGAACACCACCTAACGATAGACTGAACATTCACGGGAGATTAGGAACACCGGGGTGAGAGAGAGAGAGAGAGAGAGGACCCACTGTTTTTCCTTAGGATACGAGCCTGAGGTGAGACACAGAGGGTGTGTGATTGGACACTGGTATGAGGACACTAAATATTAGTCACCAATCAGACACTCTTATGATAGAGATTTATGGACAGACGTTTCAACACAGCGTTGAGTAAAGTCGGCAAATAGTCTCTGAACGCAATCATTTTTTTTCGCCGATAAAAAACATTCTCAATAAAAAGCTGGTTTAAATAATTTTTTTAATTATTTTAATTATTTAAATTTAAAAAAGAAAAAAAAAAATTTGGGTGAAAAAAAATTTAATATTTTTTAGGGACATTCACAAGCAAATAATGTTGTAAAGCCAGAACGCAATGCTTTTACAAGATATAACAGGAAGTAACACGAAAGACATAGGATACGTGTTACATGGAGAAATAGAGGGGCACTAGAAGGGAAAACAAAAACAAGTTGGATTTTTTTTTTTTTTCGAGAACGTAAAATGTGAAAATAGAAAACAAACCCATTCCCTTCCCGATTTACGAACTAGTCCCTTTTTAGGATAAGCTTCCCAAAATGGAATTCTTCCCTGCGAGGAAGTAAAAGAGGGGAAACAAGCGAAAAAGGACTGGAAAAGGGGCAAGGAACAAAAACAAATGCGAGGCGAGAGACCAGGGAGTAACGAGTGGAATAAAGAGCAAAATGAGAAGAGACGAATGTTTGTTTGTTATATTACTGAACATATTTTATCATTCAAAGAGTCACACCCACCACGGCCGGCAGCACCCAAGAGAGAAGAGATAAGAGAGAGAGAAGAGAGAGAGAGAGAGAGAGAGAGAGAGAGAGAGAGGGGAGAGAGAGAGAGAGAGAGGGAAGAGAGATAAAGAGAGAGAGAGGAGAGATAGAGAGAGAGAGAGAGAGAGAGAGAGAGAGAGAGAGAGAGAGAGAGAGAGAGGGTGGGGGGGGGGGGGCAAAGAAAAGTATATAGTGAGATAAAACGGCCGAGATGAAACAGCATACCCAATAATAAATACATCCCCCGTGCAAGATACTTCAAGAGCGAAGTGCTGAGCAGAGCAGGAGTGTGATAAGGGGCAACAGAAACGAGAGAACGCCAGCCTGGATAGGAAACTGACCAGATCTCTCTCTCTCTCTCTCTCTCTCCCTCTGTGTCTCTCTGGGGCCTCTGAACACTCACACACTGCAAGGTCCAGCTATGTGTCCTTCCCTCAGAGAAACAACATCTTAATTGTGAAATGGGACACAACAAGCCCACCATTCGAACGGAATGCTCCCCGCAGCAAGAAAGACAAAAAAAAAAAATGCAAAGAAAAGAGGCAAGAGGAAACACTCAATAGGAAGTCATCGTTTGCACTTTGCCACTCTCAAAATTGGCGATACAATTTCCTTACTGGTCGCTTCTGGCTTCAAGGCAACCGATATGAGGTTTTGTGCAGGAATTCAAGTGTAGTGAAATGTGCACACTTGGAATGCCCGAAGACTGCGTCTGGGAAATTGGTATAACAACTATAACACTGTGGGTTGTATGGTGCTAACCTGCCGCACTATTTGTTTGTGGGGAAGTTTTCAAGCAATCGCTGTTTACACTTACGAGAAAAAGCAACAACAAAAAAGATGCTACTAACAGAAAAGGGCATGGCATGGGAGACACTAATCATCAGAATGAAAGGAATGGGGATTAAGTCCAGAGAATAAATGTGTTTTGCGAGATGTGATGCTGAACGGAATCGAAAACAAATTACATCATCCTATTTATCTGTTCATAAACACGCATAAAGACACATATACTTAGGTATATAAATGCATACAAAAACACACACACACATATGTATATATCTATCTATCTACCTATCTATCTATCTATCTATCTATCTATCTATCTATCTATCTATCTATATATATATATACATATATATATATATATATATATATATATATATATATATATATATATATATATATACACATATGACACAACACACACACACACACACACAAACAAACACTCTC
>NW_028234425.1:35786878-35789378 GCF_977035675.1 Penaeus japonicus | reverse complement strand
GCATTAATAAAGAATAAAACAAAATACAGCATTATAAAGCAATATTGACAATGAAAACAACAATGATGATAATACAGATGAGAAGTAGAACAGCAATAATAATGATAGTAATGTTGAATAATACAAAAATACAGTGATATAAATATCAACAAAATGTTTGCTACTCCTACAGTAATACTTGGAGAAATAGTGATAGTGGTAACAAAAACATATCTAATGATAATTCTATGGTTGCAATCGGAATGTGAAGAGAAAACAACAACAACAATAATACCATATGAAAAACTTGACAACGACAGTGATTAGTGAATCGATAATAATAATAATAATAATGCTTAAAAAAATACAGCTTTGATGATAATATTCATAGTAAGGATGATAAAAAAAAAACAATAATAAAAAGGAGTAATAGTCAATATTACCAAGACCATAATCAGGATGACATCAACAAGAGACGTTTCATAATTTATATCGACCATTTGATTTTTTTTTCTTCTTCTAGAATCAGCTACTTGTGGAAAAAAAAAACGTTTAGATCTGTCATGTATTTATAAAAAGACAGGCACTTTTTACACCCCCCCCCCCCGACAAAAAAAAATGATAAGAAAAAAAAATCTAAGAATAAAAAAAAAAAAAAAAAAAACTAATAGGAACTCCATTATCAGGAGTAGACGGCTTTTGGATAATTCCTGATCTACTAGAGTACTACCAAAGGAGATGTGACGATTCCAGGTACTGATGTTATATAATAATGATATTGCTAATAGCTATCTTCATCAGTTTGTGTGTTTCCTCTTTTTTTTTTTCATACTACGACGGCACTATGACCTAAATGTTTAACTTTTAGTGAGATTGTTATGGATTTGTAGGGGTGTATGCAAATTACCTTACGGCACTGAAAATGATTCATTTCATTCAATGTCCAATGAGCAGTAACGTCCATAAAAATAAAACTACAGAATTATACATGCTTGTACAAATCACATAAAAAAAATAATAATAATCTATCGAGAAAAGAAATAAGCCAAATAAAAGAAACAACAACAAAACATTTACTCCATTCATATTTTGGAGAAAACATACAACAGAATAAATTAATATACACGCATCGATTGGTCAAAGGACGTTAAAGCGCTGTGTTCTTCGCAAGACCAGCTAGTGGGCGTTCACTGACACTGTCGTTGGCTTTGGATTATAAATAGTGGTGATGTAGGAGGAGAAGAAGGAGAATAAGAGAAAAGTGTTTCATCTTAAACTTATTGAGAGCAAAACGAAAAGACCTACAGACCTATTCTAATATATATATATATATATATATATATATATATATATATATATATATATATATATACGTGCATTATTTATGTATCTATGTATCTATGTATCTAACTATCTCTCTCTCCCTCTCTATCTCTCTCTTTCTCTCTCTCTCGGGATATGTATAGATATATATATATATATATATATACATATATATATGTATATATATATATATATATATATATATATATATATATATATATATATGTATATATAATATATATGTATATATATATATATATATATATATATATATATATATATATATATATATACATACATATATACACACATACACATCATCTCCATCACTAAAGATTTCGAAATCTATAACGAAAAACCATCCTAAATGACCGATGAACACAAAGAAGCAAACAAGAAATAGGCAAAGGAATTAACCCGGTATTAACAACATGCATAAAATTGATTGGTTCGGAAGAGGCACCACCTCTATTGTTATCATTTTATTAATATCAATTTCAGCAGTTTTTTTCAGGAGCGGAATATCAGAAATATGTTCTCGCTAATGTAATTATCATGCATTCAGTTTATGACGACTCTGAATTATTTCTGTTTATCATAAACTGTGCAAAGATATAATAAAAATCAATTTCTATAACAAGTAGAGTGTATTTTTTGAGATTCTTAACACTTACTGATGCTTGAATTGTTACTATTGGCTATACCAGTTTTGATAATGGTTGCTATCTGTATTATATTACTATTTATAGCGGTGATATTATGATCACTGTTAACATTACTGATTTATCGCTTTGTTGGATTTTCTATCCATTATTTCTATTGCTATTATTTTCCTTACTAGTTATTTTGGTGTTGCTGTTTTATTACTGTTCTGTTGTTGATGTCATTATTATGATCATTGTAGTCGTTCCTACTGATAGTCTGATACCGCTATCATTATCAATACTTCTTCATTATTATTATTATTTTTTTTTACTATATCGTCATTATCATTATTAATTACAATAGTGGAATAGCTAACATCATCACCATCATTGTCCTCATCAGTGGTTTATCATTATCATCATTATTATTTTAATCATTTATAGGTATCATTTATCGATATAATTTATACTATCGGTAATCTTGTTATATCCCTAATATTTCTATTATAACTTTTCTTATCAATAATAAGATTGCTACCTCTGCTAGCATTGTT
>NW_028234425.1:35714378-35721878 GCF_977035675.1 Penaeus japonicus | reverse complement strand
GGAGGAGGAAAGGGGGGGAGGGAGGAGAATGTAGGGGAAAGGGATGTTGAAGGGGTGGGGGTGAGGGTAAGGGTAAGAGGATTGGAGAGGAGGGAGAAGGTGAGGGAGGGAGGGATAGGAGAGAGAGAGAGAGAGAGAGAGAGAGAGAGAGAGAGAGAGAGAGAGAGAGAGAGAGAGAGAGAGAGAGAGAGAGAGAGAGAGAGAGAGAGAGAGAGAGAGAGAGAGAGGGTAAGGAGAGCTTGCAGAGGCAGAAGGGCTAATAATGTTGAGTATGTGGTGGGGAAGAGGTGTACCCTGGCAGCGTTGAGATGTTGGTGCTCACCTCAAAAGTAAACAAGTTTTGTGTTCATGTTAAAGCAAAGGATGTTGAAATAAGATGTGGACGAGAGGAGAAGTGAGTTGCAGACATTGAGAAAAAGTGATTATAAAAAGAAATCTTATCCGCGGAGAGTTTATTCCATTCTATATCAGATAAAGAGTAAATTTGCACACAGAAAACAGTAGAAAATCTTGAATTTAAGACTGAACTCATGTCAGCTACAGAAAGAAATGATTCCGAGATTTGCTTAGTATCAGCAATATGTATAAGAAGTTGATTATTGGAAAACTGGTTTGAAATTAAAGTGATTATACAAGCATGGATGGACTGTAAAGGGGGTGGATAGTATATAAGAATGAGAAAGAAAACGAGAGAGAGAGAGAGAGAGAGAGAGAGAGAGAGAGAGAGAGAGAGAGAGAGAGAGAGAGAGAGAGAGAGAGAGAGAGAGAAAGAGAAAGAGAGAGAGAGAGAGAAAGAGAAAGAGAAGGAGAGAGAGACAGAGAATAAGAAAAAGAGAGAGAGAGAGAGAGAGAGAGAGAGAGAGAGAGAGAGAGAGAGAGAGAGAGAGAGAGAGAGAGAGAGAGAGAGAGAGAGAGAGAGAGAGAGAGAGAGAGAGAGAGAGAGAGCGAGAGAGAGAGAGAGAGAGAGAGATGAGCAGGGGAGGATTGGAACCGCACAGAAATATTACTTGCAAGGGCCGCCAGGATTCTTGCATTCAGCTCAACATTGGCGATGGTGGTTGAATAGGGGGGTTGAATCATTTACGGATGGGGGAAGGTGTGGAGGGGAGAGCGAAGAAGAAGAGGGGAAGGAAAGAGGAAAGAAGGGAGGGTCGTAAGGGAATGGGGTGGTAAGGGAGGGAGGGAGGGAGGGTTTAAGGAAGGGATGGAGAGAAGGAGGAAGGTGTGGGGAGGGAGGGATGGAAGGGCTGGGGTGGAAGGGAGAACGAAAGAGAGCAGGAGATGGAAAGAGGAAAGATTGGAGGGTCGTAAGAAAGGGAGGGAAGGGGGGAGGGAGAGAGCAAAGGAGGAAGCAATGGAGAGAAGGAGGAAAGGGGTGGGAAGGGACAGAGGAATGGAGAGAGGGAGAGAAGGAGAGAGGGAGGAAAGGAGGGAAGGTGTAAGGAAGGGAGGGAGAAAAAGTAGGAGGGAGGGAAGGAGAGAAGGAGAGAGTAAAGGAGACAGGGAAGGAAGGAGGGTAGCGCGAGCTGTATTTAGAAAGCAACATGCCAGGAATAATGGGATTAGTATTTTTATTCCTCCTTCCCTAATTATTTTCATTAGTCCAATGACAAGGAGGAGGCTGTAAGCAGACTCTCTGAAGATAGGAAGACTGTTATGATAAGAGGCTATTTTTTCTTATTATTTTTTGATTATGTAACATAATTTTCTTAATCAAACAAAATGTAAAAGTTATGGTAATGAGATCTGATGATATTACCAATGATTATATAAAAAAATAATATTTCTACAATGGTGCTAAAATTAACAGTTTTATTGATAATGATTGTAACTAATAACTGAAGAAGGTCATGAATATATTAATGGTAATATTGAAAGTGACAGTAATATTGCCTATGATGCTGCTGTTATAAACAATGCAAATGCAATGATAACAGTGATAATTCTTTGAACATTGATTATAACAATAATGACACATTTTATCATAAGGATATTCTTGATATTGGTAATGATAGAAAAGATAAGATTGATTAACATCATAACAATACGAATGAAAACGATAATAACAACAGCAACTATGATAATGATAATAATGATAATGAGAATGTGGCAATAGTAATGAGAATGATGATTATATTAATAATGATAATTACAGTAATAACAATAGGAATGATAATGAGGATAATATTAATAATTATGACAATACAATACCAAGGACAACAATAACAATAATGACAATAATAACAATAATGACAATAACATTTATATAAATGCCCTCACACGCAGATCTAAATATAAGCATCCTACATTTCAAAGCTCCTAAATACACCCAACTGGTCTCCCTTCTCGATAAACCAATAACCACAAGCGTTTATTCCGACGATCTTCATAATTGAATTCCAAGATCTACAATATTCCGTCAAAACAGAAAAAAAAGGGAAAAGAAATGAAAAGAAAAAAGAATAAGAAAAAAAAAGTGTTCTCTCCCCTAAATGCATTCCATTAGTGTATGCATGGAGTATAATTCATCTACTGAAGGGAGTGGCTACCCTATGATGTATTTCTGAATGAATATTAATCACGGCGTGTCTTCCTGCATACGCTCGATTTGTTGCATAGCGTAATGATCTGGTTTATCCCCCCCCTTCCTCCATACTGCTCTTTTCCCCTTCCTTTTGCAACCCCTCTACCTATCGTCCTATCTTTCTCTTTATTCTTTTCTCCACCTCTTCTATAACCTTCTCTTCTCCTCCTCCTTCCTCTCTCCCACTCCCTACTTACTGTTTCTCTTTTGTTTCCTTCTATTCCCTTTCCCCTTTCCCTCACCCCCTACTTCCCTTCTCTCATTTCCTCCCTTCCCCTCCCCCTTCTCCCCCTTACCTCACTCACTACTTCCCTTCTCCTATTTACCCCCTTTCTCTTCCCTCTATCCTCCACCCCTACGCTCCTATCTCCCCTCCCTTCCCCTCTACTTTTCCCTTCTCTCTCATATGACTGTTCAATCGTCTTGCTTTCCCCTCTATTCCTTCTTCATTATCATTTTCCCCTCTCTTTCTAGTCTGGTTCCTTCGAGGTGTTATCTCGCCGTGTTCTTCCCTTCCATTTTTCCTTCATTATGTGTTTAATTCCTTCACCCTTGCCGCGTCTGATTTATCTCTGCTTTCCTCTCATTTGTTGTTTTCCTTATTATCTCTTGTTCTTTTGTGTTTTTTCTCTCTCTCTCTTTCTTCCTATTTCATCTCTCTCTCTCTCTTTCTCTCTCTCTCTCTCTCTCTCTCTCTCTCTCTCTCTCTCTCTCTCTCTCTCTCTCTCTCTCTCTCTCTCTCTTTCTCTCTCTCTCTCTCTCTCTCTCTCTCTCTCTTCTCCTCTTCTCTCCTCTCTCTCTTTCTCTCTCTTTCTCTCTCTCTTCTCTCTCTCTCTCTCTCTCTCTCTCTCTCTCTCTCTCTCTCTCCCTCTCTCTCCTCTCTCTCTCTCCCCCTTCTCTCTCTCTCTCTCTCTCTCTCTCTCTCCTCTCTCTCTCTCTCTCTCTCTCCTCTCTCTCTCTCTCCTCCTCTTCTCTCCTCCTCTCTCTCTCTCCCTCTCTCTCTCTCTCTCCTTCTCCCTCTTTCTCTCTCTCTCTCCCCTCATTCTCTCTCTCTCTCCTTCTCTCTCTCTCTCTCTTTCTCTCCTTCTCTCTCCTCTCTCTCTCTCTCTCTCTCTCTCTCTCTCTCTCTCTCTCTCTCTCTCTCTCTCTCTCTCTCTCTCTCTCTCTCTCTCTCTCTCTCTCTCTCCCTTCATCACTCTCATCTCTCTCCTCCATCTCTTCTTCTTTCTGTCTTTCCTCCTCTTCCTCCCCCAACCTTCCTCTCATTTTTCCCCTCTCTCCTCTTCTCCCCTCTATCACCTCCAACAGTTTTATCGTTTTTCTCTTTCTCTTCCTTTTTCTTCCGCTCCCCTCTTGTTCTCGATCGTGCATGACGTCTCACTGTCTGTTCATCCCTCAATCTGTGTTAATATTTAATGTTCTTTGCCTCGTTCTCATTTCGATCTTCTCTCCTTTGAAAGTCCCCCTCTTTGCATTTCAGATGAACGTCAAAGGCAAAATCACTTATGGTGTTTTAGTGACCAATTGTTGACATGTCCATAGCTGAGAAATGTGATCGTGTGCGGAATGCCACTGCGAGGCATTATACATTCGAGGATGTTCGTGTGGCATTTTCATTTTCATTCACGGATGCTATATCAAATCATCACCCATCGCCTGAATACTAATGTAGTTTTCAATGTATGTGTTTAAGCTTTTCGGACTAGCTTAGAGTCCAAATTATCCTGTTGGAAAGAGAGAGAGAAAGAGAGAGAGAGAAAGAGAGAGAGAAAAGGAACCGGTAAGTTCATAAGGGTTTTAAAGCCTTCTGCAATACCGACACGCATTTAAATATATTCACAGATTTACGTACACAGCAATCAGGTATATGAAGATGCAATCATATCATTAAGCAAACATGAAAAAAAAATAATAATATTCAATTCCCATACGTTTTGAGGCGAAGGCATAGGTACAAACGCACGCCAACACAAACATCCATACATACAAACACGCACGCTGGAGCTATTGGTCGTAATTGAATCTTTTCTGACTTAATACAACTCTACTGATTTGAAGCTTTTGCTTGAAGGTTCAGCATATATGGTATTTCATCCCAAAGTTACAACACGACCATTGTACTTGGACAATTCAAAACAAGGTGTCTATACCAAACAATGAATTCCAGCATCACTACAAGACTCCCTCTATGACACGACTCTCTAAGACACACCATCACCTGCTACCCCCTCCCCCCTCCCCCCTCCACCCCCTTTCAGACTGAGACTAAAGGAAATAACTGCTGGTTAGACGGAGGTGATAGAGCGGGGGGTGGGGAGGGGGGGGTGAGACCAACGTACCTGCGTTTGTCTCATTGGAATCATAACACCTGTTTTGTTGTCCTTGTTGTATCTGTAAAGGGAGATATAAATGCATACATTAGTCATGCGTCTATAGATACTGAATGCTTGCACACATTATCAGTGAGCTGGAATAAAACGAGGGAGAAGCAGAGGGGTGAGAGGAAGAATGGAAAAAGGAAAAAAAAAAAAGAAAAAAAGAAAAAAAAAAGAAGGAACAAAGGAAACAGAATATGAATTATAACCGGGAGGGAATTTCCGCACAAATATATGCATGTGGTTGTTGCACATGATAGCGGACATCAGTAAATATGGATGTGAAATTATATTGTGGAGACACTGGGTGACTAGAGCTGGCGTTAAAGTGTTGTGCCATCTGAGCTACAGCTTTGGCACTCAAGTAGCCAGAGTGCCCAGCAACGCTAACAGCAAGATGATGAGAATTAATGATGTGACGGGAGGATCGCGTAAGTATGTATACATATATACACACTTTGTACGAGTACATATGAGTGCACATACTATTATTTCGTCTTCCCTCCTTTTACCTTCTCTCTATCTATTTTTCCTCTCTCTCTCTCTCTCTCTCTCTCTCTCTCTCTCTCTCTCTCTCTCTCTCTCTCTCTCTCTCTCTCTCTCTCTCTCTCTCTCTCTCTCTCTCTCTCTTCCCGTCCCTCCCCTTCCCTCCTACTCCCTCCCTTCCTCTCCACAACATCTTCCCTCCCTCAACCGCGTCCGTCGGAGCGGCCGGACGAGTCCTGAGTGTACCCTCCCCTCCCTCCCTCCCCTTCCCCCTCCCTCCCACCTTCTCTCCCTCCTTCCCTCCCTCCCTCCCCCCCACCCTCCCTTCCCCTTCCCTCCCTCCTTCCTTCCCTCCCTCCCTCCCACCCTCCCTTCCCCCTCCCTCCCTCCCTTCCCCCCTCCCTCCCTCCCCCACGCGTCGACCTGTGCAGGCCAATCGGCTCCTGCAATTTCCCCAAATCTAATGACGAGGCCCAAATTGGCGACGCTCCGTAATGTCCAGCGCTCCCGGTGGCAGATGAGAGTGGACACCCTTAGACGGAACGGCCCCCTCTTCGCTTCTCTTTCTCCTCCTCCCCCCTCCCCCCACCCCCTTCCTCTTTATCGCTCTTGCTCCAGCCTCCCTTCCCATAGACCCTCTCCTCTCCTCTTCTCTTCTCTCTCCCTTGGATGCCGCCGCTTCTCCCTTGCTCCCCCTTTCTCTTGTTCTCTCTGACCCTCTCGTCCGCCTTTCTTCCCTCTTTCGTCTTTCTTGTCCGCCTTCTCGTTTTTCCCCTTTTCGTATTTCTTGTCCGTCCTCTCCTCTTCTCCTTTTCGTCTTTCTCGTATCTTCGCATTTCTCGTTCCTGTCACAAGTGCGTCGTTCCCATGTAAGGGAAGCGGCATTAGATAGCAACCAACTTTCGTGGAGAAAGAGGAAGAGCAAGAGAAAATACGATAATAGGAATAGACGGAGGAAGAAGAGGAGGAAAGAGAAGAAGAGGAAGAGAAGGAGGAGAAAGAGGAAGAGGAGAAGGAGGGGGAGGGAGATGAAAAGGAGAAGGTTGAGGAGGAAGAGGAGGAGAAGGGAGAGGAAAGAGAAGGAGGAGGAGGAGGAGAAGGAAGAGAAGGAAGAAGGAGGATGTGGAGAGAGAAGAGCGAGAGGTACAGAGGAGGTGGAGAAGGAAGAGGAAGAACGCAAGAAGGAGATTGAGTTGGCTAATGTTGCTGAAGCTATTCAGCTGATGTATCTCATGCTCTTAATGATGTTCTTGATTTAATCTTGGACTTTATGCAGCTTTAAGCGATGCTCCGGGCGTAGGCTGAACATTTCGCTCTAGGACTAATGTCTGTTTATTCTGCGACATTCTATTTGGGTTCTCGTCTCCTTCAGCCGCGTATCTTACAGCGAATCAAAATAATTTCGCATTTATTCACGCAGAAATTCCACGCGTTCTCAAGAAAAGGGATGGTGTTCACAGGGAGTTCATACGGTGCCAAGATGATCATATTAGAATAAGCTCGGTGAGGTTTGTGAGGTTAGGAGAAGTTTAATTAGGTTTGTTCAGGTTACATATCTAGAGGATGTTCCCCCCGTTGTGTTCCTGTACAACAACGCCGAGTGCGACGGTGTTACAGGCAGCTAGAAGGCTCTTGTCCTGAAACAGGTCGTGGGAAAGTTGCTTGATACTGCAGATACCAGGAACGAAATGCGAGTCATATCAGAAGCTCCTTTATATGCGTCATTCATAAACTCGTTGACAAATACTACGTTGGTCTTACTTCGGTTCTTAAATGATCTTTGTTGAAAGGTGCATGGCATTTAGTTATAGATATACAGTGGTTCTGATTTGAGCTAAACAGCACTGCGCTGAGCCTTCGCTAAACTAGTGTGTGTGTGTGAGTGTGTGTGTGTGTGTGTGTGTGTGTGTGTGTGTGTGTGTGTGTGTGTGTGTGTGTGTGTGTGTGTGTGTGTGTGTGTGTGTGTGTGTGTGTGTGTGTGTGTGTGTGTGTGTGTGTGTGTGTAAAGTTAATGTATACAGCCCTGCTTCTGTCTCTGTATACATGAGATATATC
>NW_028234425.1:35664378-35706878 GCF_977035675.1 Penaeus japonicus | reverse complement strand
ATCTATATATATATCTATAGTTATATCTATATATATCTAGATATCTATCTATCTATCTATCTATCTAGTCTTATCTAGCTCTCTCTCTCTCACTCTCTCTCATTCACTCTCTCTCTCTCTCTCGATCGTCTCTCATCCCTCGTCTTCTCTCTCTCTCTCTCTCCTCTTCTCTCCTCTCTCTCTCTCTCTCTCTGCCTCTCCTATATATATATATATATAGTATATATATATATAGTATATATGCATATACAACACACACACACTTCATATAAATAAACAAATAATATATATATATATATATATATATATATATATATATATATTATATATATATATATATATAATTAAATATATGTATAGATATATGTATATGCATATATATATGTATATACATACATACATGCATATATAGTATATATATAAATATAATTTATATATATAAATATATAATTTAAAGTATATATAGATTATATATATAATATAGACACACACACACACATCCCACACACCAACACACACACAACTTTACATGATATATATATATTTATATCAATATATAAATATATATATAAATAATATATATTTATATGAATATATATATTATATATATATATAAATATATATAGATATATATAGTATATAATTATATATATAATAATATATATATATATACATATATATGTGTGCGTGTGTGTGTGTGAGTGGTTGCAGACTATTCGGTGTACCTGTGTGTGTTTGTGTGCGCGTGTTTTGGAGGGAGGTAGGGTAGGTGTGTGTATGAAGTGTTGGCCTCTGTGTGTGTTTGTGTGTGTATGTGTGTGTTTGTGTGTGTGTGGATCCACTGATCTTTTATTTTCCAACACTACACTACATTACGCACACACACACACACACACACACACATAAACACACACACACACACTCCAAACACTCCCTCCCTCCCTCCGAAACACACAGACAGGTACACCGCGCAATTTGCAACCACAGCCAAGTCTCCGCCCACAGTCAATCATTAAGCCCTGCATGTTCTCCCTCCTGTACACACAAGCCATTTGATAGATTGAAAGATAACGCCAAGTTCTCCGTGCGATATAATAACATAGAACAATAGATTCAAATTTGCTTCTTTATCGGATGACTAAAGTGATACAGCTGATGTTATTGCCCTAGGAGGAAGGGGAGGAAGAGGAGGAGGAAGGGAAGGAAGAGGAGGAGGAGGGAGGGGAGGAGGAAGAGGAGGAGGAAGGTGAGGGGGGGGAGGAGGAGGAAGGGGAGGAAGGGGAGGAAGAGGAGGAGGAAGGGGAGGAAGAGGAAGAGGGAGGGGAGGAAGAGGAGGAGGGAGGGGAGGGAGAGGAGGAGGAAGGGTGATTAGAGGAAAAGGAGGTAGGAGAGAGAAAGAGAGAGGAAGAGGAAGAAGAAAGAGGAGAGGAAGGGACGTGAGGAGGACGATGTGGAATGGGAGTAAGAAGAAATGAAGTGGTATGAAGAGCCGCATGGAAAGACTATGCATAGATTCATAGATAAGTAGAGAGATAAATTCGAATAGACAGGCAAGTAAATATCTAGATTTCATAAGATTTTATGGATGAAACCAAAGCACAGGTGGACAGATGGATTCACAGCTGTGCCGTTTAGACAGATGGATTGATAGGTTGTTAAGCAAACAGAGATAGATACCACAAAGGCAGATAGCGAGAATTCCCGTAGACTATTATAGAGATGATTATATTAATGATAATAATAGTGATCATGATAATGGTGATGATAATGATGAGGATGATGATGAGGATGATGATAATGATGATGAGGATAATGATGTTGATGATGGTGATGATGATAATGATGATGTCTTTGATGATGGTGATGATGATGATGATGATGATGTTGATGATGATAATTATCATTATCATCATCATCGTTGTCATAGTCGACATATCATTATTACTATCCTTGTTGTTATCAAAGTCGCTTGTATTGCCATTGTTGCAAATACCATTACCTTTATTTCAGAGCTGATGACGATAATACAGAAATGTGAAAAATAATAATCCTCGTGATTCGAATATTTTGTAGAAATAAATAGTTTAGTAAGGATAAAAAAAAAATCGAGGAAAAGGATACCAAAGACCAAAAAAGAATAATAACAAAATCCCAACTCGAGATAGAAGAAGAACATGAATAAACCATAACCCAAAGATTACCCGCCCCCCTCTCACCCCCCTACCCCCCCCACCCCCCCCCCCCCACTCACACCACCCCCCCCCCCCCCCCCCCCTCCCCCCACCTCCCCCCCTCCCCCCTAAAAAAAAAAAAAAAAAAAAAAAAAAAAAAGAAGAAAAAAAAAAAAAAAAAAAAAAAATTTATCGCCCTGACACCCACTGAAGTACGTTGCACCTTTATGATGGATTCTGACTTCGATATCCGTCGAGGTTCGGAGAGAAAAAGAAGTAGCCCTGCCTGCCAAGCGAGGAATATTAAATCACTCCCTTATCAAAATATCATAAAACTCAGAAAGCCTCTCTGATATTCTCGAAAGATAATTGGTTCCGGAGAATAAAGTTTGATATCATTGAGCCGAGCGGGAGAAAATCTATAAATAAGCTAAAGACTTTAGGCCACTCCTCAAAGGTCATTTTCTAACAAGAATGAAAAAAAAATAAGGAAAATGAAGACGAAAAAAAATCATGGAAGAAAAGTGATGAATTCCGTCCTGTCAAAAAATAAATGTGGATGGTTGGTTTACTTTTGATATCTCACTCTGATTAAGACAGTCCTCATCTTCCCATACAGTGATGTATACCTATTCAGCCACAGTATTAGAGGAATGCGAACCACATTCCGACTGTTAATATCAAGTCCACGGAACACTATAGTATCTGGGATTACAAAGATAGTTCAGTATTCATATTGTGTGCTAGTGTGTGTGTTTGTGACAATCCGGTTGTGTGTGGTGTACGAGTTTGTGTCTGCATGATTGTGCATATGTGTGAGTGTGTCAGTGTGATTATACATGTTTGTGTGTGTGAGTGTTTGTGTCTCTGTGTGTGTGCGTGTGTTTGTGTGTGTGTCAGCGTGATTATACATGTGTGTGTGTGTGAGTGTTTGTGATTATACATGTGTGTGTGTGAGTGTTTGTGTGTATTTGTGTGTGTGTGTGTGTGTGTGAGTGTGTCAGCGTGATTATACATGTGTGTGTGTGAGTGTTTGTGTGTATTTGTGTGTGTGTGTGTGTGTGTGTGTTTGTGTATGTGTGAGTCACTGAACATATGACTACATTACAATATCTATCTATCTATTTGGCTTCACACAAAATATATGTTATGATATATATGGGTGAGTATGTGGTGAGATGTATAGCTCTATCAAATATATATCTATATATAGATATATAACACACAATATATATATCTATCTATATATAAATATAAATCTAAATATATATAATATATATGCGACTCTAACACACACACACTATAACAACACACACACACCCACACACACACACACACACATATATCTAGATCTATATATATATATATAAATATAATATATTATATATATATAATACAAATAGGAGCGCATTTTGAAATTACTGAAAGATAAATAGATATCAAGATATAGAAGGAAACTGACCAATGGGTAAATCTTAACAAATGGCTTTCCTTTTACACTAAACCACTAATCACTCTCTCGGTAAGGTCAAGTTAGGTCAGTGACACGAATTGGGAAAATGAATTTAAGATTTAAGGATCTCTTTCCATTTCTCTCGCTGTCTTTCTTGGTGCTATCTATGTCTCTCTCTCTCCTCTCATCTCCTCTCCTCTCTCTCTCTACTTTATCGCCTCTCTCCTCTTCTCTCTCTTCCTCTTCCTCTCACCTCCCTTTACTCTCTCTCCTCTACCCTCCCTCTCTCTCTCTATCTCTCTCTAATTCTCCTCTATCTCTCTCTCTCGCTCTCTCTGTTCTCTCTTCACTCACTACTTCACTACTCTCTCTCTCCTCTCTCTCAATCTCCTCTCTTCTCTTCTTCGCTCTCGCTCTCTCTCTACCTCCCTCATCTCTCTCTCTCTTCTCTCTCTCTTTCACTCTTCTCTATCCATCTCTTTCAATTTTCTCTCTCTCTCTCTCTCTCTTTCTCTCTATCCATCTCTCTCTCACTCACTCACTCACTCACTCACTCTCTCTCTCTCTCTCTCTCTCTCTCTCTCTCTCTCTCTCCCTCTCTCTCTCTCTCT
The DNA here is from genome assembly GCF_977035675.1 of Penaeus japonicus. NCBI lineage: Eukaryota > Metazoa > Arthropoda > Malacostraca > Decapoda > Penaeidae > Penaeus > Penaeus japonicus. Next base: position 35,702,643 of record NW_028234425.1, on the reverse strand, counting down.
CTCATTCTCTCCTGTCCTTTCTTTCAAGGAAAATTCTGAACGCCTCTTCACCTCCCTAGCTCTGATTTATCCCCCTCCCCATTACACCCAAAGAAGATTCCATTAGAGAGAATCAGAGTGCATTACATAACATCACTTAGAAGGGGGGAAGGGCGGAGGGAATTTTCCAAAGCTAATATATAATAATGGCTTGATATTACAAGAGTAGTTTCGCATTATTGCAGATGCCCTGTGCAAACAAGCGGGCAGCGGCAGTGTGTACGGCCTCTGGTTGCACTAGCAATTTGGTCCTGATGAAAAGCATAAATCGTGTGGCATCTCCCCCGCTCCTATTGTCCCCCACTGGTCATTATGGGCGGTCATTATAGCGAAGTGGTCATTATATGCGTGTCTGTCGAGGTGAAGTGCATTGTTTATCTCTTCGAAAGAATGGGCGTCCGTGTGTTTTAAGCGAGGCATCGTGCATGGAGGGAGTGAGTCTCGATGGCTCTCCAGTGCCATTCCTTGTGCCTCCCGCCCTCCCTCTTTCCCTAGTCGCTTCCCTTCCCCTCTCCCCCTAAAACCCACTTCCTTCCATTCCCCTCTTTCCCTCTCCCTCTTCCCCTACCTCCTCCTCTCTCCATCCTATCTTCCTCCTTTACCTCCCTCCCCCCCCCCCGCAGACATCCTCTGCGTCTGTCATGAGTGCCATCAGGTAGATCACACCTTGCCGAAGAGTGTCTCGATCGCTGGCCCTCATCGAACGTAAAAGTAAACACTCTCAAACGCACACACATGTGTACAGGAAAGAGAAAGCCATTTGGAAATACTTGTTATAGGAAAGTAGCTTTCGTGATTCCTATAAAACGTGTCTCTGCGTCTGCTATTATGATGATATATTTATGAAGTTCAATATATTTGAAAAGTGCTGTTCTTAATATCAATTATTATTATTATTTTTTTTTATGATAAGCTTATCGATTCGTTTTAGTTTAAAGGGTGTTCAGTTCATTCAGTTGGTTGTCTTGTCTCTCTCGTCTAGTTACTCATTATCAATATTCTCATTGTTGCTGACATTATCTACTCTCTTTTTTTAGCATTATTGTTGTTATAGTTGTTGTCAACTTGTTATCATCATTATCATAACCATTACTGTAATAATGATAATTATCCTCATTCTTCTTTTTATTATTATTCTACTCACTATTTTTATCACTATTGATCTCATTACTGCTATCATTAACATTATTATGATTTCTGTTGTTTTCATTACATATATCATCTTTATCAATTTATGTTCATCATTATCATCATTAATACCCGTATGTCACTTAACATCACATTCTAAAAAAAAAAAAAGGATTACTCTCAACCATCTATCAGCATCCACCATTCACCCATATACCTATCCACTCATCCACATACCTATCCTTCCACCGACTTTGCAATCCACTCAACCACCCACCCACCCACCCAACAATCCAACCAATATATCCTACCTCCCTCATCCCCCCTCCCCCCTATTTTCCCCCCCCCCCCTTATACCCCCTTCCCCCCCCGCCCCCCCCCTTCCCCGGGTCCACCACCTCCCTTATATTCCCCCCCCTCCCCCCCTCCCTTTCCCCAATCCACCCAACCCCCTTTAAACACTAACCAACTACTATACCCTACCTGCTCTAGCTACCCGGTCATCATTAAACCTCTAACCAAACCCTACCGGACCAACCACCTACCACCACCCACCACCCATAGCATTCTGCTACCACTTCTATCCTAAATAACAAATAAAAACTCTACTACACCCTAATCTACCACCATCTAACCATCTACCACGCCAACCTACGCAACCCAACTATCTAAACCCAACGCACAACATCTAAATCTACCCACCTACCCCCGACCCTACATCTACGCACTAACCAGCGAGTCTAATCTAAATAAACCCCCATACTACTACAACACATCTAAACTAATCACCTCTTTACCCCCACATCCTAACCTCTATACCACATCTCTACACTATATCTACCTACCCCTATAGATCTAACTACACCCACCTAACATACTAACCCACACTACCCCCCTCCCTACAAAACCCCCAGAAAACCTCTCTACCCAGCTTACTAATCCGCTGAATTATCAACTAAGAACTACCACCAATCTAAACCCCACCTCCATTCTACATCAATCTAAAACCACATCTAAACCACTAACCCACACGAAAACACACAAAATCTACCCTATAATATATACCTCAACAAGCCCCCCCACCCAACTAAAAAACCCACTACCGCGCCCCAACCCGACTAAATCTCACTACCCTACCCATCTTACACCTACCCTACACCACCCCCAAAAAATAGAACCCCGCCCTACAAACCATTCTAAACTATCTGCTAAGTCTAAAACACCCATTCTATAAAAAACTACTAACTAGGCTATCTACCCCCCCAAAAACCATCTATCCCACCCCGCTAAAAGCATACTATACTAATCTACCTAATAAACACCCCCCACCTACCCCCCATAAAACCACTAATCTATCATGCTGACCCTACCCCCACCGCTACCCCGCCAACGCAAAATCTGACCCACCTACTCTACCAGACAATCTGATACCCAGAAAAAAACTAACGCTACACAATTCTAAATAATAAAATCTACAAAACACTAACTGACTAACCCCTTCTAAAACAAGATTCTACCCGATCAAACTAGATATATCTAATAACTGCCTAGTACGATTCCCTACAGCCCCACCCTAATTAACTCATTCTAATCTTACTACTACAACCATTCGTATACGACCCCCTAAGAACTACAATAACGATCTAAAAAACACTAAACCCTTCTAGCCCTCTAAATACTAGCCTACCCAATCTACCAAACCCCCCCCCAAATGCATCTAACCTCCCATCCCTAGCTACAAATCTAAACCGCCGTCCCCCTACCTAAATAATATTAATTAATCCATCTATGAAAGCTAACTATTCTACCCTAAACCCCCCCGTAAAAAACACTAACACTACCCTAACTAACCTACTACACCATCTAACATCTTAATACCATAACCACCTAAAAGCTATATTATCTTCTAAAACTACTTACTAACCCGCTGTCATAATCTACAACCCCTAAAAACCTAAAAACCAAACCCCACCATCCCCCTATAAATCTCACTCTAACACATATTAACTAAACCCTATGCTAGGTAATTATTAATCCATCTAACACTGACTACATACACCCCCCATCTCTATACGCATCAACACTACAAAACATACTATCCTATGCTAAACCCTAAACAAAAAAATAGTCTCAAAAACCCCCTCTAAAACACCGAACCCTCTACCCCCAAACATCTCCTATACTAATAATCCATCTATTAACTGACCTCTACCCAAACCACCTAACCACCCACCACCTATCCCCCACCACTCGTATCTCCCGCTACAATACCACCCCTAACCCCACCACCACCCAAAATGTCTGAATATCCATCTAAAACCCTATCCCACCACATCCTCCGCTACCCACGCACCAACCTAAAACATCTAAAAATCAACTATCTTAACGTAAACAAAACCCACCATACTAACCCGGTACCCCCCAAATCTACTACTACTACAACCATACTACAACTAATCTAAAAAACTCCAAAGACCCCTACTATGACTACCTCCCCACATCTACCTAACCTTAAAACTACATCTATCACTTCGTCTACAATCTATACCGTAAATCCATCTATCTCCCGCATACGCGCGCCCCTCTACAACAATCGCAATCTACTTACCGCTCCTCGGACCCCAAGTCTAAGCTCTAACAGCTAACCATGTCTAATACCACCACACCCCATTACTACCAAATACTACCCCCAACTACCACTAAAACTACCACCACTAACTACTACATCTAAGCTAACAACCCTACACTCATTCTTCCAGTCTATCTAAATGGTATTAACCCCTACAATAACCACTTCCTCCTTCTACCTCCTACTAGTCTGAAAACACAATCGCAAACGCCTGTAAACTAACTAATCTAACCACCAACGGAAGATTCGAGGTCTTTACTACCCCCCCACTTCATGCTCGGACTCGAAAACAAATGACATCCTACCACTCTACAACCCCCCGAAACCCATAAGTTCCATTCTACCCCATCTAAAAACTATCTAATCTACTAACCAACGCCGTACTAACCCTACCATCGTTTTAAAACAATCTAACCTCCTAATTCTACACCACCTCCCTCTACATACTACCAACCACCCATCTACTAAACGCCTACAACACGCCACTCTAAAAACCCCCCATAAACCCTACCGGTCCATCTATCCACGTAAAACTAATAAAACACTCTATCTAAACGACTTGATAGCTTGAAAAAATGCTAGACTATCCCGTACCACTACCAGCTACAACGCCATCTAAAAAAACTTAAAATACTACCCGCCAACCCACTCACCCCTCATCTACCAAACGTCCCTCTAAAACTAAAGCTACCCCCCCCCTCACCTACCTTCTAACTAAAAATACTACCCCCCACTACCTACTCTACCATATAAAAACTACTAATATCTAACTACTAACCAACCCCTACCATCAACCACAGCTACCATCTTCTAACAACCCCCAAACCTCTCTACCACCCAACCCAACCCATCTAAACTAACATCTAAGCTCCATACAATACAACGCCAATACTAAAATACTTCTCCTAACTATACTATAACTAGTTTACTTATCTACCCTACCATCTATCTATACCACAGACCCCCACCCCCCCATCCCACCATTCACACAATATCTTACTAAATCTACCTTACATAGTCTAACTAAAAACCTACTACCAACAACCCGACACCCATCTAGCGTACTGCTAAATAAATTCCATCATTACCTCTAAACGCCGAACTTGTGGCACCAAGGGACTAACGCTAACCTCCCCGAAACCACCACCCCCAACTGGAAATTAAACCACACTCTACACTAACCTCTTAAAAAAAACCTATACCTAACATCTAACCCCCAAAGTACCAATCTAACCCACCCATCAAGAAAACAAACCACCCGAAACCCCTCATCTAGCTACAATCTAAACCCAAAAACTACGCCCTACCACCAAACCAACCAAACTAACATAAAATCAACCGCTCTACCCTACTACCCTACCAATCTAACTAATCTCTAAGCTAAACCCCATCAATCTAGTCCTTCTACCTCCTCTAAAACTAACTCTACTACATCTACGCCTCACCAAAACTATAATCTACCCTCCTAACATTCTTATAATCTAATCTATATAACATGGTTTCCAGTCTAAACAACCGCTCCAGCTAAAACTAAAAAAACCCCAATCCATCTAACCTCTACCCAAACCCACCACACAAAAATACCCACACCGAACCTACTTGTACTACCCTACACACCCCACTACTTACCCCCCTATCCATCACTAACCCCCTACCTCAATCTACCAGTACAAAATACGCATCTCCTAACCACCAAACCCATCTCTACTATCTACCATACAATCTAACCCCTAATCTATAACCCCCTATAACCCCAAATCCATCAAACCCACCAACTAGCTTACCTCCTACTCCCCCCCTAACAGACTATCTAACTACCGTCTAAGACCCATCTAGCCTTACCCTACCCCATCTATACATACCCACCCCTACCCCGCTATCTCCCTATACTAAACCCCCCCCCATCTATTAACGACTAAAACTAACCATTCTACCCAATCTACTATAGCTAACTAACTTTCAAACTACTAAACTGACCTAAACCCTCCCGCCCCATCTAATTAACCATCTAAAAATCTAACACCCAAACAAACCTCACCCCACTAACCAAAACCACCATCTAAACCCTAATCTACCCCCCGGCCAACAAAACTAATAACACCCTACCACCCATCTATTCTTAAAACTTTCTAATACATTCTACCTTCACCCACTATCTAATCTAACCTTAACAACAAATCCAATCCTAAATAACTAATAAAAACCCACCCCCTCCCCACTAAACCCAAATCCATCTAACTATCTATCTAACTACCACATATACCACACCTAAACTACCCTACCCAACACTACACTCATAACCCAACCACTCTAACCTAACCCACTACCGACATCTAACTAATCTAACCAACAGAACTAAATAAAACCTCGAACTACCCATACTATTCTAACACCCCACTCTCTACTAAAATACCACCGCACCCCAACTACACGCAAACAACTAAAACTAACACCACCTTACCCCCTAAATCTAGCCCACCATCTAACTCTACACATCTAACCACTACACTACTATCATAATCCATCTAATCCAATCTAAATCCCATGACCCATCTAAACCTACCCCCACTACTATACTGCTAACGCGCCAGACCACTACACATCCAACTATAATCCACATCAACCAAATCATAATCAACCACAAGTCTACATCCTACAGGCATACTATAGCTAACACTATACTAAACCCAAACATACAAACCAACCCCTAAATAATCTAACCAAAAACTTAAACCAACCTAATCTAACTAAACCCCAACCAAAATCTATCTAATTACCCCTACGCCACCCATCTAAACTAAAAAAAACCACCCCATCATAAACCCCCCTAACCCAACTAAGCCTACCACCACCAACTTCCTCATCTACTGCAACTAACCCCCCTCAATCTACACTACCACCCAACCCTACCACCCCCCATAAACCCCCCCCTACTACCTACCAACCCCCCCCTAAATCAAAACCTTACTACCCAAACCCTAAAATCCCCTACTGCCCACACTAACCACTCTTCTAGTATCTACTAAACACCAAACCGCCTAATCTACATCTGCTACCGAGAACACTCCTTTAAAATCCATCATATCCAACCCTGCAATCTAACTACCCACCCTAACCTACTATATCATCCAACTCTAACTCTACTAAGAAAACCCCCCCCCCCGAATCTACCCCCCCCCAACCCAAAATAAACAGCCCCAACACAACCCTACCAACACCATCTACCCCATAAACCCTGATAAACTACCCCAACCCTACCCCCACTAACTAAAAAATCCCATGCTTCTATATCTAACCCAACCCCTAAAAAATAATCTAAACTAACCACCCCCCCCTTAATCTAGTCGCTAACCCCACTACTATATTAATAAAATATCTACTACATCTACCCATCTACTTCTACTAACCTAAAACCATCCATTATCCCATCTTACCCTACTCCCCAAACACTCTACCACCACTCAATTAAACTTAACCATCCATCTACCCCCAAGACCGACTGAATCATCCTGAACAAAAAAACACCCAACACCTCTACCAAAACTCTAACCAATCTACCCCACACTAATCTATCCTTACCCTAAAAACTACTAAACATTCTAAAACCCCTACCACTATCTATCACTAACCCACCTCGAACCTAAACCAATCTACTACTACCGTACCCACTACCATCCCCATTAACATCTACAACCCCCTACCCAATCCTAGAACACCCACCCCCCATCTATGTCTAAAAGCCAAAAACCCCCACCCCATGCTCTAACGCCATCTAAAAACCACTAAACTACCGATCTAAAACCAACCCCCTCTCCCCATCCTAATCCCTACTCAAATCTAACCCCCAACCTACACCTACTACTATACCTATCCAAATAACCAATCCACAATACCCTAAGGATCTACCCCCCTACACCCCACCTCTAACACCTACCCCAAAAACATACAATCTACCCCCCCCTACTCACTACCTACTACTACCCCCCCTCTCCCTCCCACTACCCCATCATACACCCTACTACCAAAAAAAAACAATCTATCCCTCACCCCCCCCTACCTACTACCACCACCACTACCAAAAACTAACCCCCGCAAATCTACCTCCCCCCCCCACTAAGTCTACCCCACTGACCAAATCTAACAATATCTACCCTAACCCATCAACCATCTAACCCTTAACCATAAAATACTAACAACCCCCGCCCCCTTCCAAATCTACATCTAAAAACCCCCTACACTACCCGCACTACCCGATTCAACCCCATCTATCTGAACCCCCAAAAACAAATAACCTATACTACCCCCTATCTATACTACCATTCCATCTACATTAATACTAACGCTAAAAACCCCCAACCCGTCTAATATTCCAATGCGTACCAACACCTACCTAACTACCCCCTCGAACACCCCTAACCCCCTCCAACCCTAACCTAATCTCAATACCAACATCCACTTTCTACAAAAAACCCCACCTACCTAAGCTAAAACTACCTCTAATCTATCTACTCTAATTATGCCCTCTTACCTCAACCCAATACTAACCCTACTAATCCTAAACTACCCACCCACTACAATTCCTATTAACCCCACCAAATCTACCTCTACCATCTACCAACCCAAAACCCTACCTCTACAACCCTACCATTTAAAATAAATATAGTAATCCATCACAACCATACCTCCTCCAACCAAACTACCCTATACCCGCCCTACTAACTAATTTTAATAGTCCAATCTACCCCCGTCTAACTAAAAACCAATATAATCACTACCAATCAACCTCCAAACCCCCCTCTAAACCTACATCTACCAGCAACCAGCTACTACACACCTTACCCCCCAAAACCCCCCCCAACCCACAACTAAACTAACCCTAAAACTAACTACCTAACACCTAATATCTACCATCTACCCCTACCTACAACCATCTTTTATTAAATATTATTCCTCTAAACCACTACTTAAACGTTACCCTAACCTAAACCACCCCCCCTACCACTACCTTCCACTAACCCACCCCTATCTACCGCCCATCCGCAAAAACCCTACCCCATCCTACCCCCTACCCAAACATCTACCCATCTACCTAGACCTACCCCCCATCTCCAACACCCCCACTAAACCACTAACTAAACCCCCAGCTAACTAAACACCCAAGCTTTAACCCCCTATCATACCTACTCTAAACTAATCTACTACTAACCCCGCTAACTAAAACTAAAACCTCTATACCTAAAACCACCCAACCCCCACAAACTACACTATCTACTAACTAACTAACTACACCCTCTAATCCTACCCTAACTGATCTAACCCGCCTAAACTAACCACCAAACCCACATAACACCCTACTCCCCTACATCCTACCACCCTAGTCCTCTATTCTCTAGCTACCTACCTAAACAACCAATCTAACCTACCTACTACCCCACCCAACCCAATCTCTATTCTAAAACACCTACTACCTTACACCCTACCCGATTATACCCTAAAATCTACTAATTCTACCACCCAAACCTCCCCCCCGCCACCAAAATCTAATCTAAAACCCCGCCAACCTATTTATAATCTCCTTAAATCCAACTACCAACTAAGCTATAAAACTAACTATACTACTGGACCAAAACCATAAAGCTAACTTCTAACATCTAACCTCTAAGCCCCCCACCTCTAATAACCATCTACCCCCCCACCCGCCCCCCCTAAAACCACCACCCCCCTAACGCTACACACCTTAAACCCCACGCAATAACTACCCACTCTACCTCTAAACCACTACCAACCACCCCGCATCTACCCTACACCACCCTAAACTACTATACCAACCTCTACATTCTACCGCTACCCACCGCCCTATACCCCACCATCTACCACAAACCAAAACATCTACCCATCCTACCTAACCTATCTACTCACCACCCTCTTGCGTCTACCGATACCACTCTCTACCACCCTCTAAATCTACAGATAACCCCCCTCTGACTACTACTACCCAAACCCCCACTAACTAACATCTACCCAACCAAACCCACCCTATCTACTTAACCACCATCTACCCATACGACCACCGATCACTCTAACCACCCCCACCAACACCACCAACCCACCACCAATCTCACCCACTCACCCCTGACCTACCCACCCCTCGCCATCTACCACTACCCCCCCCTCCCCACAACCACCTCAAATACCTCCGTCCACAGATTACACCCAACCACCCGAAAAACCATCTACCTCTACCTCCTATAAGAAACAAAAACCCACCACAACCCCCCGCTACCCGTAACTAATACCATAAACCCCATTAATCTACCACCATCTACCACCCCCCTCCTACCCCGTAAACCCACTACAATCTAAACCCCATTCTTAATCTAACCCCCCTCTCCCCCAATCACCTTTCCACCCACCGATCCACCAACCACCCACCCCCTCCTAAAAACCCATCCAAAGAGAAACCAACCCACCCACAACCCCACCCCGCCGCTACTCCCCACAGAAACCCCCAACCCCCCCCCGAACCCCCTACAGTACCTAACCCCGAACCCCCTACCAAACCACACACCACCCCAAACCCCCCCACGCAACCCCCCCCTCCCGCGCCCGCCTCCCCCTTCAAACAGGCTAACTTCCACAGCGCTTAACGTTTCTGATAGTATTACTGAATCTCTACTGACCAATATAATCTACTCGCAGTTCGACTTACATGACAATTGCGCATCTTCTTTTCTTCCACATGACTTGAGGTCCATATATATATATTAAAGCACGTACTATCCCAATCGAGAGAGAAAGAGAGAGGCTGCAATCTAGAACGACAGTACTTCTCATCGACACAACTTGCGCACATCGTCATACAACCAATTACTCTGTTTTCGCGCCATCCTTAAGTGTAGGAGGAACGTCAACATACCCCACCTGAGGAATGAAACACCTCTTATCTCGTAACCGACATCTCCCACGCGTTAGAGCTCTTTGAAATGTGACCCCATGCTGTTCTCGCTCAAGTGTTCTCCCATCTTCATCCGATAAAAGGAAACTCGATGCACAGCTATCACGACCCCTCGCGTAAGGAAAGCCACTTAGAGACAGAGCGCAGAGAGAGAAAAGAAAAGAAAGAGGGAAGGAAGAAGAGAGAACAGAGCACAAGAGAGAGCGAACGAGAGAGAGAGAAGAAGAGAACCAGAGAGAGAGAGAGGGAGGAGAGGGAGAGAGAAGGAGAGCAGAGAGAGAGACGAAAAGAGAGAGAGAGAGAGAGCACCAAAGACAGAGAGAGAAGAGAGAGACAGGAGGACGAGCAGAGAGAGAGAGAGAGAGAGAGAGAGAGTGAGCGAAAGGCGAGAGGAAGACGAAGACGAGAAGAGAAGAGAAGTCGCACCCAGTGAGAGAGACAACACGAGAGAGTAAAGCGAGAGAGAGAAGCAGAGAGAGAGAGACGTAGCCGCGAGCAAGAGCAGAGAACGAGACGAGAAGAGAGACGAAGAGACAAGAGAAGAGAGACGACAAGAAGAGTGACAGTGCAGACGCAGAGAAGCCAAAGTAGACGACGTGAGCCCAAGAGAAGAAGAGAGAGAGAAAGAGTGGAGGTGAAGAGAGAGCGACTGAAGCGACGCGAGAGAGTACACGAGAGCGACGACGAGAGAGAGAATGAAGAGTGAGAGTGAGGAGAGAGAAGAAAAAGAAAGAGAGAGAGCGAGAAGAACAGAAGTGATAGAGAGAGAGAGAGTGCGAAGAGAGAAGAGAAGAAGAGAGAGAGAGAGACAGAACGGAGATGAGAAATAATTAATCGGCCTAGAGTTGCAAACCGAGTCACCCTGTCTGGGATCTAAGCTATGCCTTGGGTCTCAGGGTTACCCTCACATCTCCGGCTCTTCGCATGGAACGGAACGAGACGGGTGAGAACCTGTAAGCCGGGGGTTCTTGGGTCTGATGTCTCGAGAGAATGATTTACTCATGTAGTCACGCTTATCACATTCTAAAACACCATCATCAAATCAACACACTGCATAAACCGCCTCCCTAACCCTCTCCTCCTCTGCGAGGATTGCGCAATGCGCAATCGTTGCAACTTACGGACTGGCTCTCTCGATCCCAGGCCAGCACGTCTCTGCACACGTCAGATCACTCAGTGCTGACGTATATCAAAATCCCATTTGTCAGTTTCCCATTCCGAGAGCGTCTGCAGCGCGCTGCGACGATATTACTTACTAGATCTATGTAGACCGCAATCTGGGATCGATTTCACCCTGTAGCGCACGCCACTCACCAATATTGTACTTTGCTATTGAAATAGCTACGGGAGGATGTTCATGCCTAGGCTCAGAAGGGCGCGGCGGTAGTGGATGGAGGCCGTGTGGGGTGAGGGGGCGCCAGTCGGAGCGGGGGTGAGGTGGGGGGAGTGCACGGGAGGGGGGGGAGTGGGGTATGTGGAGGCGGCGATGAGCGCGTGTGTGAGCGCGGGCGCGAATTGTTAGTCTTCTGGAACTGTGAGTGGAGGAGTGGATCAGGATGGACGTGACTCTGTTAATGTCTTTTGGGCATGTAGTGTACGGCGTACACAGCGAATGTGACGGATATCGGTCGGTGTGGCGGGTAGGGCATCACACTCTCAGTCCTCTTCTCTTTCACTGCGTATGTCTGTGTTGTGTATGAAGTGTCTGTAGTGTGTTAGTGAGACTAGAGCATGAGCGAGCATAATTGTGGGAATAGCGTTCTTAGTGCTATCGTATTTGCGCAATACGAATTACGAGCTACACTGTAGGACGCATACTTCTATGATCGAGTCTCACGCACACAAACTCGATATAGACACGTGTCATAACTTAGTCACAGTCTATCATGAGAGAGTGACCTTCACTCTCTATGATATATGCCATCATTGACTCTACGTCTCTTCTTTCTTTGAGCGCGAGAGAGATTCTGCCACAGACTATACTTTTCCTATGGCGAGCAGCGTGATCTGCGCTGCGAGACGGGGCAGAGTGGGTTGGGAAAATCTATGTGCCACGCGTGCGCGTGTAGAGTTCTATGCTTTACGCTTTATTTCGGCGCTGTAGATTGTGCATAGGATGAGAAAGTGTAGAAGTTCTGACTCAGGCGTTACTGACCTCTATCTTCGCGAAGTCCGAGTGAGAGTGACAGCGTACGTGATCGTGTTAGTGTTCGATCAGATGTACTGTAGGTGGTATGTACTATGTGGTGTGTGCGCTATTGTCTTCTAGAGTGAGATATGGTGGAGAGTTCTGAGCGCGCGTATTCTGTATCTCTGTGTGCGGTCTCGTGTGTTATTTAGAGATATGAGTATCTTCTACGGCTATTTTCCTCTTCGGCAGAAATGCGGACAAGCGCAGAGAGATGTGTAGTCTTATCGAGCATAACTAAATGAATCTTCAATTTCTCATTGGTCACAATACACTTCTCACATTAGTCACAATCCTGTATTCCTTTCTTGACTATCGCATCTCTATACAACGATGCAGAGCGATATAGGTCACAGTCCAACAAACAGCAGATAACCAACTTCTTACTGACGCGCTTGTCCACAAGATACACACAGCGAGCTAACTCATCGAGCGCACACTGAAAATAAAGACAAACAACACACACATCGCCACTACACATGAGACACAAATCCATACATGTACATTACCCCAAGCAGCATAGGGACACAACAAGCAGAACACCCTTCACAAGCGCCACAAACGGATATCATAAATACAATTCCTTCCTACGCACAGAGCATGAGCACGCGTTAGATGCAGTACATACATGCGTGTGTCAGTATATACCGCCCCGTCCCGTTAGCGATCTAATAATCTGAGGTCCTCAGCGTCAGACGAGAGAGTCGAGGAGATGAAAGACGTGCGCAACAGCGAACAGATGATGCATACGCTAGCGATTCATTGAGACGGATCACGATATGGCCATGCCGCGCGTCTGGAGGAGGAGCGAGGGGCGGGGGGGCAGGCGGCACAGACACTTAGTGAGTGTGAGCTGAAGTAGCCCAGGGATAGCCGTGCGCGGACAGAAAAGTGAGCATGAGGTGAGCGAGAGCAGGGAGGGCTAGACGATCGGAGAGACAAAGAAACACGAGCTAAAGAGGAGAGTAAAAACGTTATGGAGAACACGTGTGTGAGATGGCTAGACATAGTCAAAGAGAACACTGACACGAAGAGACAGGGACAAGACACAACTGGATATGTTTAATTACACACATTCTTCACTTGATATTCTTTCCGAGTCGAGCGATATTGGTGACGTTACTAGAGAAGGATGATGTTAGGTAATGAATGCGACGCGGGAGGAAACAGAACCAGCAGGTACAAGCGGGAGGAAGAGCATAATAACCATACTGAAAAGTGAGATCAACAACGGCGGAAGAACATTGACATGATAGGACAAGGCGCGAGACATAAAGGGAGAATAGACAGACAAGCGGCGAAGCAAGACGAGGAGAACAGGATGAGCAGTAGAGAGTGCAGGGGACAAAAAACGACAGAGAAACACGCAACAACCCAGTAAATGAATACAATTAGAGTGCACGGCGCGACAGCGATCATATGAACGGCGAGCGGAACACGTCAGCGAGACACGCGAGACAGAGAGCAGCAAGAGACACGACGGAGACCACGTGCGAAGGAGACACCACAACAGCACGAAAATCGAGAGCGTCGTCGCGAGAGCGAGCGGTCAAGTCGAGGCAAAGTGTGCGAATCACAAACAACTACTACTTGGCGCCTACAAGGAATCCCGGGTACGCTCATACTTGGCTCCATAAGAGACGGCAGCACGTGTACAGATGAGAAGATATATGAAAAAAATGGGAGAAGAATAGGAAGAATAGATACTCCCCACGAGTTTATACGAGGTTTGTCCATTAGCGATGCCCAAAATCTACACAGCAATATCTCATTACATCAGCCTACGAGCAGGAATAATATGCGAGGATAGAATGCACATCTGTCTCTAACTCTATATTTCTTATTTAGATACTTACCATCACCTACGTTATACATTACTCTATAAGAAGAAGGCGGAATAACAGGTCGCTCACTGACATTAGCATGATACGCGATACGCGAGGTCAGAGAAATGCCATGCCACACACTCATGCAAAGGAGAACGGCCAGGCGACAACGCGCAGCGCACTGTCGATGTCCACTACACACGATTCACAACACACACGCAGACATCTCTAAGGGTAGGCGCGGAGCGACGACATACTAACACTTATATATTAGATAGATATATCTGATCGCGCTTATGCACACTTATGAGCGTATACCATATATCTTAATAATAAGGTTGAGAGGTGCGTAGCATCTTCTGACATACTATATCAGGTACACATCACCAATATATATATAGATATAGGCAGCAATTCAATCACTATATAGTGACGGCATCACACTTCTAAGCACCTCACTACAGAGAGAGAGCCGACGGCCAAGTGCCAGACATACACAGGCGAGAGGGCAGGCTCATCATGCTCATCTCCGCTTAAACGCGCAACGGGTACAAACAAAGATATGAGAGCGGGGGCGAGGCCAAGTTCTGTTAGCGATCACACACTCACAACTCACGCCAACAGTCTCGAGCACCGACACCTCGCAGATGTCGGAGAGAAAGCGCAGACACCAGAGCCGAGAGCTATGAGTTCATGCAACGCGAATGGGAGGGAGGATGGTGCACTAGGCACACTCCCAGCAGCCTCCTCACATCCAGCGCGTGTCCCCCCAGCGGCACAATGATCATCTGATAAAGCTCGTACTAACGGGGCTCCCATGTGCAATTGCAAGATCAATACAGAGGCTCTATAGCGTGTAGACACGCAGTCATCGGTTTAATTTCTATGGGATTTCAGCGCCAATCGAATCACGCGAGACTCACATCCATCAGGAGAGAGACGAGAGAGCAGGCACCGGCAGCAAGGAGCGACAAGAGCACACAGTCGAAGACAGAATAAAGCTCGAACGAGACAGAAACACCATGAGCAGAGACTAGCCACACACATCGGGGCCTACCTACTACCTCTGTAGCAATGATGTCCTTGCACATCTACTATTACACAATTCATGGAAAAATACAGTAATTCCTAGTTTCTCATAGTCAACTTTGACAAGCATCAACGATCGCTACAGGATAGTAGCGTGCCCATAGCAATGCGAGACCATCAGAGTATAATTATTGTAATTATAGATACGATACGATCACCACCTGCAGGACAATCTCTCAATATCAAAGAGAAAAAATAATGAAAAGAAATGAGGAAGAACACAACGACACAGGTCGGTCGACAATAACATCCGTTGAAGAGGCTCAGCGTAAGTAAGGAGAGGTGTTAGAGATAGATAACTAGCCAGCAATGATCGATGGGGAGATGCATGGCGCGACCAGATACTCAGAGAGAGGAGAGAGAGAGAGAGAGAGCAGCCAGAGCCAGCATCAGCCAAAGGCGAGCACTAGGCACCATAGAAAGGACAAGAGCACACCACGAGAGAACGAGCGCGGAGAGAGAGAAGACAAGCTCCACGAGAGAGAGAGAAGAGAGAGAGAGAGCAGCACAGAGACAGCAGAGAGACAGAGAGAGAGCGAGAGAGAGCGCAGAGCAATCCCAAGAGGAGCGCGAGCTCGACACGAAGAGTGAGAGATGAGAGAGAGGAGAGAGACAGTGTGACGAGCTCGACCGAGTGCACAAGCTCAGACGCAGAGAGAGAGAAGAAAGGCACTACACACCGACAGGACAAAGGCACAGAATACACAGAGAGAGAGAGCAGAGTGAGAGAGAGAGAGAGAGAGAGAAGAGAGAGAGAGAGAGCAGACTCAGCAGAGCAGACGAACGAGAGAGTAGATGACAGACAGCAGTAGACTGGACGCGAAGAGAGGAGAGAAGAAACGACACGAGCGCGACGAGACAAGCCAGAGAGTGACAGAGCAGGCTAACACACGGCAAATGTGCACAAGAATGAGCATTACGAGGAGGCGCGCGCCCATACACTGGTCGCTAGCGCGCGAGCGAAAGGCAATAACGATCGACGCGTCGACGTGCAAGCCGCAACAATCCGGGCGGCAACCACAACGTACGCGGAGAACGGGAGGCACTTATGGTGGCGGTCGGGTATGCTAGTGTCAGGCAGCCATAGACGGACACTGTCACGGCGCGTCACTCACCCAAAAAACGGTAAACATGCTAAGTTCACTGGCTCCATCTCACTTAGCGGAGAGATCACTTCACTCAAAAGGCTCGCCGAGCGCCGTCACAGCTCTTTCTCTCGCTCTCTCTCTCTCTACGGTCATCCCTCTCTCTCAAGCGTCGCATCTCACGCTACAGGCACTCACCAGGCACTCACCAGGTCGCCTCCTCACCCTCTCTGCTCACATAATCTCTCTCTCTCACTCTCTGCTCTCTCTCTCACTCTACTCAGAGCTGGCGCTCTCACTGCTCCACGTCACCCTCTCACAGCGCCTCTACATCTCCATGCGTCATCGTCCCACGGCTGGCGCCACTCACCAGGCGGCACTCACCAGGCACTCACATTGGAGCGGCATTCCAGTCTCTGCACCCCAAGGCACTCACCTCAGGCGGCACTCAAAACCTAGGCACTTCACTGCCAGGCGTATGCACTGCCCAGGAGCACTCTCTACAAAACAACAGCATAAAATCTAAAAAAAAAAAAAAACGCACAAATCCACCAAACTGCAAAAAAATATTGAATATTTAGGCATCTAACCCCTTAGGCGAAGAGAGACAACTCATACCAGGGGCCGTAGCGAACGGCAACACACCACAGTGCTATTCTTCACTCCATCCGACGGCGGAGCTCACTTCACCAAGCACTAGCACCAGGCCTTCTCTCCAAGAATCTCCACCTCGATCGCAGCTCTGCTCACTCGCAGGCCAACAGCACGATTTCGTTCCAGTGAATGACCTGAGGCTATTGGCTCTCTCTTACGCATGCATCGAAGCGCAAGCTTTCTCACCGACAAGCTCCGTAGGGCATGGCACTCATGCCAGCAATAAACAAGCCGCACTCCAACCAGGCACGACACGACAGAGTTCCTAGAAGTTCGAAGAGACGAGCAACAGAATCAACGGCGGAGTGCGCGTGCAAGAGAGACACAACGGGTTAATGAGTGACAATTGGGAGCCAACAATCATACAATTTCAAGCGAGACAAGCAGCAAACGCGTACAGACAACGACGCGATGCGAGCGCTAACACGAGAGGCCTAGAAGAGAGAGAGAGAACACGAAGGCAACACGAAGCGACAGCAAGAGAGCAGATAGACACATAATACAGGCGTTGCCGTACTAGGAGAGCGAGACTTACCTAGACAGTGACGCGTCGCTCAAACGTTAGAGAGCTGCAGTCGATGTAGCGGCAACAGACAACGGGTGTTGACAAAGCTGTCACGACTGACTTCCAGTCGAACTTTTTCTATTTATTTTTCCGGCTTCCACTCAAGGTCACAACGACAAACAAATTTTCCGATTATACGAAGAGCAGCGCTACCGAGAACGCAGAGCAGATCAAAGGAAGGCGCCAAATGCGCCACCCCAAAACGAGAGGCAAGAAAGTACGAGAACAGATCCTTTCACCCGCAGAAGGAGGCTCAAGACAGAGAGGGGGGAGACCCCACTAACAACCAAGGAGAGGCTAAACAACACAGAGCAGAGAGAGAGAGAGACATACGCGATAGCGGCAGCGAGCGACAAGTCAGCTAGATACGCACACCAGCGGGCCTAATCGGCGCATGTGCTCCAACGCAGGCGACAGCGGAGACGAGAGACAACCGAA
Source organism: Penaeus japonicus (assembly GCF_977035675.1). NCBI lineage: Eukaryota > Metazoa > Arthropoda > Malacostraca > Decapoda > Penaeidae > Penaeus > Penaeus japonicus. The sequence continues at coordinate 35,684,047 of NW_028234425.1, read as the reverse complement.
CAGGCAGCGCGCCAGACCAGACATCAAACATGCGAGCAGACAACCTTCTAACCCCATAAACCCCTCTACCTATACGACAGATGCATGCAGAAGAGTCAGAAGAGGACAAAAGAACATGAGACTACCAAAACCCCTACTACGAGAGGTACCACGAAGAGCCACAGCGTGATCAGCCTAGACGCCACCCACGCACAGAGCAACGAAGAGCCAGAGAGCGCGCGCAGAACCAAATCGCCTGCCACAGCAGGTGGCTGACCTGAGAAGAGAACGAAGACGGCGCGCGAGTGCACACGAACCAACGCACGATTAGACCAGTCAGTCGACAGCAGACGCCGATCGACATCCCAACGACAGAGGCTCCATCGCGACACAGCAGTAGACGAGAGAATCATCACATCTTACCCCCTCGTACAGCGCCTCAGAAGAGAACAACCACTCCACGCACACAGAGGCCCTCGAAGAGAGAGAACAAGGTAAACAAACCCCTTTATTCCTCCCCCCTTTTCACATAGGTCTCTAGAGAACGATATCGCGCACTCCGCTACTCTCGAGGCGCAGCGTCTACCGAGGACCTTTATCCCTTCCGCAGACGCTGTCCGAACGACACAGAGACTAATGAACTAGCGTCACGCACAGCTCCGAAGTCTACACGAGCGACTAGACGCAGCAGACGGAGACATCACCCGACAGACGCCATCCCCCGCAGCCACATGAGTGCACGACTGCGGCACGCGCGACAACGAGCAGGCCATTCACATAGAGGATATGCACGCATGCAGACCACGAAGGCCATCGTGCGAGAAGAGAGACGCGGAGCATCAGAACTCACGAGAGAGCCCCAGAACGACACTACTCGACATTGCATTACTGCGAAATGCAGGATGACCATAACCGGATACTAGCCAGCAAGGCGCGGAGAGGCGCACATGAGGCCTGGCACGCTGTAGCCGAGAGAGAACACTACGGACGAGAGGCAGAAGACGCAGCGTGACAAACAACTGGTCAGAGCATGGCAGAGAAGAGAGAAGAGAAGCATTACATCGATGAAGAAAGGACACGCGAGAGTGAGAAGACACGAGCGGCAGAAGAGAGAGAGAAGACATAACGAGAGGCCAGAAGTAGAGAGAGAGACAACACCGGCGAGGCCAACCACCGAGCAGGGTCGAGCGCGAAGACAGAAACAGAGCCAGCGAAGTCGCACCCAGGATTCGCCAACAACGAGAGGCAGAAGAGAGAGAGACTGACAACGAAGAGGCAGAAGAGAGAGTGAGACAACGCCTTTAAAGACAGGTCACAGAAGCAGAGCCAGACGAGGAGTGACACGTCTTACCTAGCCCCTCTCCACGCTTCATCGCTCTCTCTCGCTCTCCTTCCCGAGTTCTAGGCCAGCAAGAGAGAGAGAGAGACACACTCTCATTACTCAGCACTCTCTCCCCTCCAACTCTACGCCACAGAGGCCCCCAGAGCAAGAGAGAGAGAAGTACATCTTACCTACATCACCCGCAGAGCCCAGATCAAGAGACGACGACCCAGACGCATCCACTCCCCTTAATCCCATCTCCAGCAGATCAGCAAATAGAAGAGAAGAGAACTCTATCCTCACAATCACAATCACTCTACTGTCACACCTCTTGCACTCTCTTGCCTCTCTCTTCTTCCTCCCGAAGCAGGCCATCGTACAGAGTTGAGAGATGCCTAACAGAGACACGAAGTCACGCGAAAGCCACGAAGTACACTCTTCGTAGTAGGCAGAAGAGCGCAGCAGAACTCCCGCTTCTCGCATCTCTTTCACAACACTCTCAATATCGTCACCTAAGCTTAGATACCGGCAGAGCATATCTCAGGAGCAGAAGATTACAAGACCACTCGAAACGCATCCAGAGCAGAGAAGACACGAGAGGCTTGTTCAGAATTGCCGCTCGAGACGAGACGCATTCATTCGTCGACAGACCTAGCCGCCGAATAGCAGCAGAGAGAGACCACACGCACCTTGTTCTCTCTCTTCTCTTTCGCTTCGCTCTAAATCATCGCCACAGATCATTGGTCGTCTCCTACTCGAGCTACGTCAGAGAGGAGAGAGACACATACATCCTTTCTCCGAGAGGTCTCTAGTAACGAACATCAGAGACCGAGCAGGAAACAAAGCAGAGAGTAGCTCATGATAGAGAGAGAGAGACCAGCCATCTGATCACTGTCGCTCTTCATCCTCTCACTTCACAGCTTTCCTCTCAATAGCACCACGAGAATAGGCATGACACGTAGTCCGATACACACGATCACGTACCATCTGCACAGTGCATCTAGAGCACAGAGCAGAGAATGACGAACACCTCGCTACGCAGAGCAGTCACGAGAGAGAGAGACCAAACAAGTCGAGAAACACGAAGAGTCACAGAAAGAGTCAACACAGAGACTAGCCAACCAGCTCTCTTCTCTACACATCTCATAGCTTCCTCGTCTTTCTCCTCACTTTCCTCTCTCTCTCACCCGCGCTTCTACGATCGCGCAGAGAACACGCTAGAGGTAGAACGCGTGAATACTCACTTCTATTCGCTTGCTTTCTCTCGCACGGTCCCAATGCAAGAGGTAGACATTCTACGTTCACGTTCTCCTCCATTCATTTTCTCTCATCGTTCTCGCCCATCAGGCCCTCCGAGAGGGACTCAGACGACTATCCCGAGACTCTCTAATCCTTCTCGATCCTCTCTCTCTCTTCTTCTCCTCTCTCCCTAGGACGTCAGAAGTAGCCTCGCAGATCTCGACTGTACGCATCAATTCCGTCTCTCGTCTCGCTCAACACGAGAGGGCAGAAGAAGAGACAAAACACGAAGAGGGCAGAAGAGAGAGAAGAATCCTCTCTTCTCCTCTCCATTCCTCGCTTACAACTCCTCCTTTCCCTCACTCGGTCTCTCGCCTCTCTCTCCTCTCTTCATCGCCATCGATATGAGCATCTACGGCGAGCGTCCAGTCTCTTAGATGAGCGACACCATCCTCTCGCTCTCATCTTCTTTCTTTTTCTTTTTATTCCCTAAGTTCTATGTTGTTCTTTGAGTAGCAGAGAGATCGATTTCTTCTTCTTATTCTACTCTCTTTTCTTTCTTTAGTATGCATAGATCAGAGAGATGACTCATGCTCATTCCTTGAACGTACTGAGTACTCGGGTTTGCGTATTCTGACTCCTTTCTTTCTATCTCTCTTTCTTTCTTTCTTTTTTCCTTAGTAGGATTTCACTCGAGAGATATACTTTAGTATGAGACTTCTCTCTGACAGATACGATCCCGAAGGCAGAGAGAGAGACTCCGAGTTCCTTCACATGATGCTTCTTTTTCAGAAGAGACGAGACGAGAGACATCTTTCTTTCTTTCTTTTTTCTCATCGAAGAGGTACTCGTGATGAAGTCTATAGAGAGAGAACATCATTAGTAGCGTTCATGAAGAGTTCGAGAGATTGATCTTCGAGTTCTTAGTTCTTTCCTGTCTGATCCTCTCGTAACTATGACGTTTAGAGAGCATTTCATCTTGAAAGCTGTCCTGAAGAGAGAATAGTCGATAGATCTACACGTCATCTTTACTTTCTCTTTCTTTCTACTTTTCTTAGTTATACATAAGATACTTCTATCTTTTCTTTCCTTTCACTTTCGAGTAGGCATAAGAAGATGAGTCATATATGAGATTGATCTATTTGTTCTTCATGAGCTGGCGTCACTTGTAAGAGAGATGATCTCTTTCAATGTTATCTTTCTTATGATTCCTACATCTTTTTTTTGTACCTTTCTTTTTCTTTTCTGTTCTTTCTATTAGTAAGGCTGAAGTCAGTACCGAGAAGAAACTCCTTTCTTGTTTTTGTCTTTTTTTTCTATATAGTCCCTTTTCTTTTAATATCGAGTAGGACAGAATGAACAGCTATAATATCAAGAGAATCCTCTTATTGTTATCTTTACTTAACTTCAAACATTACTCAAACATCTATTTTTTCTTTATCCTTTTACTTTATCTCGAGAGTTCAGACTAGCTTGTAGTATAGAGAACGAGATTCTTATTTCTTTTTCTTTTTCTTCTTTTCTTTTTTTTCTATTTTTCTTTTCTTCTTTTTTTTTTCGACAGTCACTTCATAGAGAGAGCATTGAGAGATGATTCGCATCTTAATATCTTATCTTAGTCACATTAACGAGAGGGGCCTCTCGAAGAGAGAAGAACACGAGAGGGCAGAAAGAGAGAGGACCACGAAGAGGCAATGAAGAGACACAGAGGGCAGAAGGAAGAAGAGAGAGAGACAACGAGAGGGAGCAGGAAGAGAGACGAAAGACCACGAGAGGAGGCCAGAAGAGAGAAACACGAGAGGCCGAAGAGAGAGACACAGACGGGAGGCAGAAGAGACAGAGAGAGAAAACTAAAGACGAAACGAGGAGGGCAGAAGAGAGAGGAGAGACACGAGAGGCAGAAGAGAAGCGAGAGAGAGAACACGCGAGAGGGCAGAAGTAGAGAGAGAGACAGATTGATATAAACATTTGACGAAGGCAGAGAGAAGAGAGACACGAGAGGCGCAGAAGAGAGAGAGAGACAAGAGGATACGAGAGGCAAAGATAGAGAGAGAAAACAGCAAACTCGAGAGGCAGAAGAGAGAGAGAGACAACGAGAGGCAAAGAGAAGAGGACACGAAGGCAGAAGAGAGGAGGGCAGCGAGAGGCAGAAGAGAGAGAGAGACATAAATGATAATCGATAGGCAGAAGAGGAAGAACCGCGAGAGGTCAGAAGCGAGAGAGACACGAGAGGCAGAAGAGAGAGAAACAGTGTAACAAAACTCAGAGTGAAATAGACAGTGACGAGAGAGGCAGAAGAGCAGAGAGAAGAAACACGCAAAACGAGAGGGCTGAAGAGAGAGAGGACAAACACGAGAGGCAGAAGAGAGAGAGAAGAACAAAAAGAAACGATACGAGAGACAGACAGAGAGAGAGCCATAAATTCGAGAGGCAGAAGAGAGAGAACACGAAGAGGCAGAAAACAAGAGACAAGACGAGAGGCAGAAAGAGAGAGAACAAAAGCGACAACAATTCCGAGAGCCAGAATAGAGAAGAGAATCAGACAGAAGGTCGAGAGGCAGAAGAGAAGAAACATCCACAGAGAGAGAGTGCAGAAAGGAGACAGACCAAGAGACAAAACGTAGAAGGCAGAAGAGAGAGAGCGAGAGACCTATCGATAGGCGCATGAAGAAGAAGAACATACGCCGATAGTAAGAAGAGAGAGAGCGAGACACACGAGAGCAGAAGAGGTGAGAACGAGAATGAAAACAAAAAGGAACACCAAGTGGCGGAGAGGCAGAAGACGAAGAGAGAGACCACGAGAGGCACCGAAGAGAGAGCGAAGACAAAAAAAAATCTATTCGAAGGCAGAAGAGAAGAGAGAGAGACAAATAAACGATAGTACAGAAGATAGAGAACACGGGAGAGGCAGGAGGAAGAGAGAGAGAGACAACAGAACAATGGAAACGAAGGCAGAAGAGAGCGAGAGAGAGAGACACGAAGAGGGGCAGAAGAGAGAGACAGAAACAATACGAGAGGCAAAGAAGAGAGAGACAGGTCTATACACAAGGAAATCGAGAGGCAGAAGAGCAGCGAGACACACTAGTTGATCACAGAGGCAGAAGAGTGAGAGAAGACAACGAGGGGGAGAACGGGAAGGGTGAAGAGGGTGGGGGGGGGGGGGGGGGGGGGGTGAAAAAAAAGCAACGGGGGGGGGGGGTGGGGGGGGGAGGGGAGGGGGGGGGGGGGGGTGGGGGGGGGGGCTGATTAGAGAGAACACGAGAGCAGAAGAGAAGAACGAGAAGACATGACAACGGACCAGAGGGCAGAAGAGAAGAAGAGACATACGAGAGGGCAGACGAGAGAGACACTAGCTAACGAGAGGCAGAAGAGAGAGACAATACAGAATGAAGAAAAAGAAACAACGGGAGGCAGATGAGAGAGACAACACCAGAGGGCAGAAGAGAGAGAGAAGACAATAGAAGACACATCGAGAGGCAGAAGAGAGAGAAGAGAGACAATAGACGAGAGGAGAAGAGAGAGACATAAACGAGAGCAGAGAGAGTAGAGAAGAGACAAAGGACGAGAGGCAAGCGAAGAGAGAGAAAAGAGCCAGACAAAAAAAAATTTGGGTGAACGAGAGGCAGAAGAGAGAAGAACACGAGAGGAGGCAGAAGAGAGAGATCCAGACAAACAATAAATCCCACCCCAATGCGAAAGAAAATAGATTACGAGAAGGCAGAAAGAGAGAGAGAGACGAGGAGGCAGAAGAGAGAGACAAAATCGCAGAGGCAGCGAAGAACAGAGATGACAACAAAAAAAAAAGAACAACCGTCTCTACATAAAAAACAGAGGCAGAAGGGAGCAGAGAGAGACACAAAAAAAGACAACGAGAGGCAGGAAGAGAGAGAAATCACAAACAACACAAACCAAAGAAACCACGAGAGGCACGATTGAGAGAGAGAGACAAACAACGAGAGGCAGGAAGAGAGAGAGAGACAGTCACGTATCTCACCTCTCTATCCCTCTCTCTCTTTCAGCACGAGCTTAGCTCACACGTCCGCAGAGAGCTACCTCTTTCCTCCTTGCTTCCTCAGCATCGGATCCAACGACACACGCAGGTACACAGACAACAGAGAGGGCCCTGACACTGTACGCGAGACAGAGCGACGTTACGAGACGACACGCATGCAGTCGTCTCTGCATGCAGTTTCCCTCAGATGCATCATCTTCCGCACAGGTCACATATGTTATATAGTTTTTTTTTTTTCCTCTCTCTTCTCTCGCTCTCTCCTCTTTCACACACGAGATCTAGTCTTCGAAATCTACTCTTTTTTCCTCTCGATTAGTTCACAGCGCACTCGAGAATCGTCATGACATGCGATTCACAGAACGATTGCTCAGATCTTCACTACGCACGGCTTTCTTCTTCTCGCCAATCGCAATAGCTCATTTCCTTTACTAGCCTCACCGAGTAGCTCACTAGCTACATCACACGAAAGTGCGCAGAAGTCACTCGACAAGCCACCTCCTCAGCCCTCCTTCTCAACTTCTCACAAAGACAGTAATCTCTCTTTCCGCTTTCTCTATAATCTTCATGCCTTCCTACCCCACAGTTACAGGTCTTTCCGCTCCTTAACACCTGATCTCCCTTTCCACAGAGCTCTTCTCAGCTATCTCTTTCCTCTCACAGCTCCGCATGCGCTCTGCAGACAAGCTTCGCGATCTTTCTCTTTGTCCTCTCATCTATTTCTCTATCCTCTTAGCATCCTTTCGACTATCTACCTTTTTTCCATCTCTTTTTTTTTCCATCATCACTTCGCTAAGAGAGCTATCTCAAGCAAGTTCTCGACAGCATCTTCACGAGCAGAATCATCTGACAGGCATTGCTCGACTTACAGAGAGTCATCGAGACTATCCTCTTCCTTCTCACTTCATAGAGGCCTCTCACGGAGTTCCCAGCTTGTACAGTCTAGATCGTTCTGCATTTTCAGCGCTAATCTGACACTCAAGCTCTCCCTCTCCATTCTTTGCTCATTCTTTTTTCTTTACTCCTCTGCTCAATTCGCTCGCTCACAGCTTTCCCTACTCTCATTCTCGACCGACGTACTCATCGAAGAGAGAGAGAGCAACATCCACAAGCATGCCATCGCAGCGTCAGTAGTCTTGCTAGAATCACCACAACGATGTTATTCAGAAACAAATGGGGGGGGCGGGGGGGTGGGGAGCAGAGTTTGAGAATATAGATTAAATGGAATATAGAATATTAAGATGGAGATGATAGAAATGAGAAGAAGTATTAGCATTCTATATATAATAACTTTGTTTGCGGGTGCTACGCTCTATAGACGAGATGCGCTCTCATAGCGAGAGTAGAGGAACATATCATCACTCCTTCGCATGTCGGCAGAGACGTCACACTCAGATGCTAACACGTGCAATAACCATGCGAGAGAAGACTGCTAGAGATTTCAGTCTCGCTCTTCTCATTCGCTAGTATTAGCGGCCCAGAAGCAGAGAATCCTGACCTTTTCCTTCTTTGTTTCCCTCTCCTTCTATTTCTTCCGCACTCATCTCTATCGAGGAGGCTCCAGAAGAGTTCAAGAGACTCTTTATCTCGCTCGCCTTTCTTCCTATCTTCACTAGTCCCAACACCCACACTACCCGAGCAGGGCCCAGAAGAGAGAGAGAGAACTCCACCACCGAGAGGGTCAGAAAGAGACGTCACGATCCAGCAACCGAACCCCTCTCGAGTACGGCATGCAAGAGTTCATCGAGACACCTTCGTCAGAGGCTCAGAAGTACGAGTACGATACAGCAATGCTCTCTCCTCCGCGCATCTCTCGTTACTCACCTCTGCACACTCATCTCCTCTCTCACGATCAGGTTCTCAGATGTAGAGAGACGTATCGATCATCATACAACCCACTCTCGTATCTGCACATGACGGACTCGATAAGACTCAGACAGCTAGATCATCTCTTGTATCATTATTTAGACTCTTTGCACTAGTCTTTCTACGTCTATTTCAGTCAGAGCGAGATAGCATCTCACGCAAGATGGCTCTATTTGACCAGACCATACTCTCAGTACTGTCTGTCCCCCCTCTTTATCTCTTTGGTATATCTATCTCTTAACACTCCTCGACACACTGCGTCTAGTATCTCAGTAGCCGAGAGACATTTCTCATCGAGGCGTTTCTCCTCACTACGAATACAGAGTACGTAGAGACCATCGAGAGGGCTGAGCGAGAGATCGATCGACCACATACTAATCTAGCCATGAGAGGCTATAGTACAAGCATAGAAGAGCGCACAACATTCTTACTCCTGCAGAGGTCACTGAAGCATACATCAGATCGTAAGAGAGCATTTCTCTTGTTCTGCCCAAAACATCATGTCGAGCTGACGGCCGAAGAGACGACGCGCGAGCGCGGACGCGAACCCACCTCTACGTACGTCAGGCTACGACAGCAGAGCAGACTTCTCATGCACTCTCGAAGCTACTGGCACAAGAAGAAGTAGAGCGTACCATCACGAGAACAGGCTCAGATTCACGAGAGAGAGATTGGATTGATCACTAGCTTTCGTACTCGTTCATTGAACCTTATGCTCTTTTCGACTCGATGCATGATATATATCCACATCTCATCGAGAGACCACCCCCCCCCCCATGGCCGACATAGAGGTCTCTTACGATACAAAGAGACGACCACGTAGAGGCAGCGAAGAGAGAGCGCGTACTCTATTAATCTGCGAGCGTCATCTGAACAGAGTAGAGTTCACAGAATCTTGCACGACAGGCAGTAGTATACTCGAAGAGAGAGATCTCTCCATCTTTTTTCTTCCCAAGTTCCTTAACTGTTTTTCGCTCTCTCTACTGAGAGAGGCTCTTGTTCTGAAGAGAGTCTGACGAGCTATGGCATCCCTCATCCGAGAGGCCAGAGATAAGAGTAGAGTCACGAGGAGCAGCTCTTCTTTCCTCGTCATCATTCTTGCTGCGCTCTTTTTTTTTTTTTTACTCACTCTTTCTCCTACTCTCGTCTTCCGGGAGGTCAGGAAGACAGTCTGAGCCAGCAAGAAGCTCATTCTCTTTCCTTCCCTCTCTCATTTCTTCGGCACATTCTCACGAGAGGAGCTTCAGAAGTTAGTCGTACGTGACGACACACCAACGAAGGCAGAAGAGAGAGAGAACAGTTCACCGTCTTCACACTCTCCATCGTCAGTCCCACGTCGCATAGAAGAGAAGATGCACACTTTACTCTCTTTCGGAGTAGGGCTCGCGAAGACACAGAGAGAGACGAGACACGAGAGCACTCGATTAAGACAGCAGAGCAAGACGATCGACAAAGACGATCCATGGTTCTCTTCACGCAGATCACATGGTCAGCAGCAGAGACGATCATCGCCTCGCATCTCATAAGTCACGAGAGGACAGCAAGACACTTAGTACACTCTCCATCATCTAGTCGTATACTCATAACAACATGAGCGAGTTAGCAGAAGAGAGAGATCCACCGAGAGCATGAAGAGTTAGAGTGACATCGAAGGCAGAAGAGAGAGAGAGACAAAAATCTTCACGAGCTTCACTCGAATATAACATAAAGATCACTTAAACACACGAGAGGCGCCCTTATAACAGAGGAGAGAAGAGATCACGAAGAGGTTCAAGAGAGAAGAGAGAGCCAATCATAATCTCGTTACTTAACTCTTACCCTCTCATTCACCATCTCTAAGTCAGAGGCAAGAAGATATGAGAGAATCCAGTAATCCGAAGGCTCCTCCTCTCATCTGAGAGAGAAGTAGAGAGAGCATGACAATTTTTATTATCGAGAGGCAGCAACGAGACAACAGAGCATAGACGACACACGCAAATTTACGAAGGCTAGAAAGTAAGAGACTCCAATCCTCGCTCTTAAAAAGAAAAAATAACTCTTTCTCTTCCGAGAGGTTCAAGAAGAGAGATTACATATCATTTATTCTCTTGACACTTCACTCTTTATTATCTACATCTCGTCTCTCGATGCTCTGAGCTATGTCAAGAAGAGAGAGACACCTAGATATGCAGACTATAAGAGATGACCCGAGAGGCGTCTTCAGATCAAGCAATCAGAGTCTGAGTCTCTCTTAGATCATAATCTTTCACTCGTCCGAGTCAAGGTTTATCAGAAAGTAGTAGAGAGAGAGACGAGTCTTATCCTTTACGCTACAGTCATAGCAGAAGAGTAGAGACACTTATCATAAATAAATAACGTAAAGGCAAGAAGAGTAGACATCTTCATTTTTTCCTCTTTTTTCTTGAAACTCGAGTCAGGCAAGAAGAGTTTCAATAGATCTAGTACACGAGAGGCGTCCTACTTCACGAGAGAGAGAGACCATTTTACGAGAGGTTGTCCTTGCCAGAAGAGATAAGAGAGATCCTCTTAACTCTTTCTTAACCCCCCTCTCTCCCACCCATTCCCCCCCCCTCGTCCGCCCCAGAGCCCCTCCACCGACCCACGACGACGCCACCTGTCCTACACCCTCTATCTCCCACTCACCCCCCCCCACCTCTCAGCGCGCCATTCGAAGAGCCCCTAGCGAGAGCCGCAGCTGCCTGCAGAGCTCTACCGCGCAAGTCAGCAAGACAGAGAGACACCCCCCTTCCCCCCGAAGTCCCAGCAACCAGACACCACCAGAGAGACTCCGAGCGACGGACCACCCGCCACACCCCCCCCGAAGAGCCCGCCCGTAGCCATCGCCATGCAGGCATAGCACGCATCTGACGAGAACTCACACTCTTTCCCCTCTCCACATCATCTCTCACTCTCTCTTTCTCCCTCTCTTCTCAGGCCTCTATGTCTCTTTCCCATTCGCACGAGGGGTCTTCTCTGAAGATGATAGAGCTTAGAGCACTCGAGCGAGACATTAGCTCACGCCATCTCTGTGCTATCCTGCATCAATTTTTTTTCCGCTCCTTACTTCCCACAGAGTATCTTTGAACAGAGTCACAGTCAGCTCGCCAGACACTCTCTCACTACCATACTCGTCCGTCGCTCACGCAGAGGTCTCATGAAGACACGTCGTTAGATCGTACGCTTAGAACAAATTTTGATCTCTCTCGACATGCACGGATCTACATGAGAAGAGTCACAGTCCGAAGTATTGACTCACTTCCTTTAGTCTACGATGAGCAACTCCGAGAAGAGAGCGCACGAGTATCTCCTTTGTCGTTACTTTCGTCTCATGGATGTTCAATTTCTCTTTTTTTCTCTTCTGCCTTTTTTCACTGTCTAATTCTACTGTAGATCTGTATTAATTAATCCTAGATGTAGGTCACGCGATAACACGAAAAGACGACACGACGCAGCGCAGAAGAGAGAGAGAGAAGAATATCTCCCATCCTATCACCACAACACACAAACTAATGATATCCTCATTTTTCTCTCACACTCCGAGAGGATAAGAAGAAGAGAGGAAAGAGACCATCCTCTTTCCTCACGAGTCAGGTCTTATCACTTTTTGCACAGCTCAGAGAGTTTTCTTTGATCTTCTTGTTTTCCACTGCCCAGTCTCAGGCTCAATCAGAGTCAACTCGTCTCTCAGAGAAATCACGAGACAGTGCCGAGAGATCACACTGCAGGCCACACATCTACATCTTTCTTTCTCTATCTCAGTCCTCCTCTCCTCACTAAGTACGGCGCCCGATCAGTCTAATAGCTATCGCCATAAATATACCAAAGAGAGAGAGAAACACAGAGGCAGAAGACTAGACGTCACAGACTGCGAGAATCGCTACTTCTCCGAGAGCGCAGAAGAAGAGACGAGACACGCCTCGCCACTCCGATTCTTCTAAGCCGACGAGTACTATCATATATCGAGAGATAGTAGACGAGAACATCTATCTATCTATCTTAAACTACTCTTGCGTCACAGACGGGAGGTCAGACAGCAGAGAGCAGATACACGACCCACGCAGAGGTCAGACAGAGAGATGCATGACGATCTCGAGAGAGACAATGAAGAGGCGAGAGAGACAGTCATCATCTCAAGAACACAGTTCCACTCACTCGATTCATCGAGAGGCTCGATAGCGAGTACTAGCAGAGGACAATCGTGATAGTGGGCTGCGAAGAGAGAGAGAGACATCAACTTCTAAACTCTCTTCGTCACAGAGCTAACGAGGCTCAGAGAGAGAATCATCTCCTTATCTCTCAAAATCACACGTCAAGAGGCAGGTAAGCGTGCCGATTCGGGCATACAATCTTCTGCCCGGGAATTCAGTCCCAGTCTCTCGCCAACGGAAGAAACTTGGCACAGGTCTATGCAGTCGCGTGCACTGTATAGATGACAAAAGGAATACATTTCAACTCTCTTCCCTCTCTCTCAATCATCACGTATAACAAACTGAACGAAAAAAAACACAGTCTCGACAGTGTGCATCTCCATTATAACTAAGTCACTCGTCTCATCTGTCGTTCTATCTCTTCATGCAATATTAGACAACCTCTCATCTAAACCTACAATTCTTCGCGATCTGTATATCACTTTTCACTGCATAAGTAACTAGACTATTAGACAATCTCATCGAGTTGACACATGAAATGCAACGGGGGGACATACTTCAGTTCGTTCAAGTCTACTTCAACGACACAATACACCCTGTCTATCCTATACACTATATTATCTAATCATCAACTTCGCTCAATGAAAGAGCGGGGAGCGGGACACACTGCATCTCTCTCCGAATCAATCTACAACATGCGATTCACACTCATCGTACTCTCTCGGTCTATCATCTTTACTTAACTATTCACACAGAAAAACGACTTTTCCACAAACACGACTCCTACCTTTATCGATCTCACTCGTCTGGAATGCTCCCTCTTTGATTATCATCATATCATACATCTACAACTCTCATTACACAAAAAACATTCGAAATTTCGAAAGAAAAGGTCTCGCGAGCACGCAATCACCGAACAATCGGCGCAGAAACCAGAAGAATCCTACAGGAGCTCCATTAAGAAGGTCACTTTACGTACTATTGGAGACATTCTTCTTGATAGGATCCGGCTAAAGCGCAAAACGTGCTCGCTGAACCATCAGAAAGAGACGAGAAGATCGTCGCCCGTTCCTTCCACTGACTATCTCACTGAGAGATACACTCATCTCGCTCTGATCTCGAGTGCATGAACGTCACACAATCGGCAGATTATACACTCTCTCTCTTCTTGCTGACATTTGATGGTAATAAAAGATGAAAACACACCAGACCTACGACTTGGCGAGCCAACACAGAGAGAAAGTAACATCTTCAGCGATGCAAATCGCGTGCGACACACACGAGTCAACATATGATAGAGGTCCATAAATACAACTATGAAGAGACCGGATAGAGACAATCATAAGACCTTCTTACAATAAATAATACAGCGTCAATAGACTCATGATCCAGCCAATTAATAGGACAAGCATAACATCTCAAGAGGCTCTACTCTTCTCTCCAACACATCTCCTCTCGCATCGCGAGCCCTCACTCCTCATCGTGCGTACAAATCGGCAGTCATTCCAACCAGGCACAAAGGAAAGACAATCGCTATCAGCAGTGCCACTAGATTCTATCAGTCGAGGTCTTGGCTCTTCATACTTCTCACAATATCTATTACCCTACCATTCTTATCAAAAACTCTATCACTGCTCTTTTCGCCTCTCCTCCGTCTCCTCCGTCTCTCACCTCCTCATATCCGCGCCCTCTCATCTTCCTCTCTTCCTCTTCTGTGCCCTCTACTCCTCTCTCCTTCGTGCATCTCGTCCACCGAAGAGTCGTCGTCATCATTTCCCCCCCTCTCTCTCCCCGCTCCCCTCTGCCCGCCACTACGTATCCCTGCCTCTGCTCCTTCTGTTCCTTCTCTCTCAATCCCGTCTTATCTCTCTCTCTCTCTACTGCACTCATCTCTCTCTCTCTGTATCTATCTTCTACTATCGATCTAATCCTATCTGCTCTGAGCTCGGAGCATCGTCGAGCTGTCATTTCTCCTCGACGTCTCACAAGGACCACATCTCTTCCTCCTCGAGGGTCCCCCCTACCCACGACGAAGACTACCAGTGGCCCCTCTTCTCCGTGATCCCGCTTTCAGCTCGAGCAGTTCTGCTTCACGCCTTCGGCTTCACTTTAAAAAAAAAAACCTATATCTTCTGCACAATCCCGATTGTTCTCTCCTCTCAACTTTCCCTCTCGTCGACCGGCCTTTGCCCATCCCCACTTCGCTCCTCCGCATTCCCAGCCTCATCACCTTGCATACGAGCGATGAAGGATTTCTCTCACCAACAGGACGAGATTACTGCGGGATTTGCGCAATCCTCTCCTTTGGCTCTAGCCCCCCTCCTCGCGAGGCAATTCATACATCGTTGTTTCACACTCCTACTAGAGGAGTGCGGAGCTTCATGTCATCATATCTCACTAAACAACATCTCATATAAAATGACGTTCTTATCATTATAATGCTTGAATTTCTACATTTGGCTCAATATTGATACGCTACCCGGGATCAGAACATACTAGATAATGTTGCTTCTCATAGTGCAGCAAGAAGCTCTCTCTCTACGCAGTTCTACCACATATAACGGAGCGAGACATGCAATATACTGACCTATATCTATTACTCTAAGCTCATTATACTGTTCTCTTTTATCTCTTACTTTTGCTACGTTTCGCGTACCTCGCACTCTCGCCTAACTCATACACTATTACCTCTATCTACACATTCTCTTTCATCGACATAGATCTCGACTACTCTGCGTCTCTCTCTCTCTATTTATTCTTTTTATGCGTATCATATCTTTTCGTACTCATGCTCCTCCTCAATACATCTCCCTCCAACCTTCCGCCGTTCATTCTCCAATCTATCGTTCTCACAACTCAACTACTCGGTCTCGTAGCCGGCGCTCTCAACTGCTTCATCTCCTCGTACTTTGCTTCTTCTCTGCCAATCATACTCTTCCCTCTCCCTCCTCTCGGTACACAATCGTCGTGCAGGACTCTGCTCTCTACCTGTCGACGTCTTCGACAGGCGAACATCAGAAGTCATAACGAACTCGACAGAATGATTCTTCTCTTATCTTCAGACTCTTCTTCTTAACCAGTCACACGTCAACTATTCAACAACACCTCCTCGATTAGCGACACTCTCACAAAGGTTGGCATATGAAACATATACTTCACTATGACATACATGTGGTAACTACAAATATGCTCTCTTCTATGGTGAGGTACTCTCTACCTCTTTCCCCTTTCCCATCTGCTCTACGCGTCATCTTCTTTGAATCTCTTTGTCCGACCCCTCTCCCTATCTTTACCATCATCTCACTGATCATCTACCGATCATATACTCACGATCGAGCATCCTGATATTACTCAGTCCTTCAGTTGGAGTACTCAACCTTCTCTTGATTCATCATGTCTGATACGCTACAAACATAAAAAATCACTGACAAATGGGTTACATTCAGTTACTAGACACTGGATAAAGGCCGATCTCATGCGTGAGTGTTGCACATAGTTCTACGACGAGGACGGACCGTATTAGCGTATAGTCATGCGAGACGGGACGAGCGAGCGAGTGGAGCTCAATCTCAAGTCCAGAGCCAAGAGCGATAAGTAACACAATGGAGCTGAGTACTGGTAACAGGTGACTAAATACTGAGTACGAGAGCTACCGCATGACTGAAACACATATATTATACAGTCATTTGTTTTTTATCATTATAGAGATACTGATTTATATGAAACTACATCTAGATTCTACATATCTCATATATCACTCACATGAGCAACTCAAGTATAGAACTCAGGCAGAGCGAGTCTACCTTTACCTGCGATGTACGCTACTAGTGATTCTTGAACACTATTTCTTCACACCTTCCATAATCCATCTATATCTTATCTATCTCTTCTATCTCTATCTATCACGAGACGATGACCATTATTCCTCCTACCACGAGCTACTAACTAAACCTGCATAATACTGTCTCTCTCTTCTCCTCCAAGCACAATCTCACTCAACGGGTCTGAGTTTCCATCTATCTGATCCCTGCTAGCCAATGCTATGAGCTTCTAACGCGGTGCACCTCGCCTTTCGCTCTATGCCTACTCTCTCTCTTGATCTGTCATCACTCACGGTCTCTCTCGTCCGTACAAATCTACGATAAGCAATAATATATATATATATATATATATATATATATTGATATATCATATACACTATACTAATCTCATACATGTCATATATAATCTCCTCATCACATATTATATACATCGCGTGCTCGCATCTGGTGCTCTCTCCTTCTATTTCAAGTAGTCACTACTATATTTCTACCCGACATTGCCTGCCTATTATCCATCAAACTACACTATACACCATACATCCACCGAGACCGCCAGTGAGAGATATGACATTGACATCGCGATATCCCGGAAAACGTATCGGGACCTCTCTTCCTGCGCTCTCGCCGATAGCCTCCCTTCGCAGAGCCGAGCGTCCAGCCTATTATGTTTGTGTGCATTGCCGCCGGGACCCTCATTTCTCTCGCGCTGCTCATACCGTCATGTCCTACATTGCGAGCTAATTTTCTCCTCGATCCCGGTATTATTCGTTCGGGGGAGCAGACAGATTCGGTTCAGAAATTCAATTTTGTCTGTGTATTAAAGGGGGATTTGATTAGCACTTGAAGGGAAAACATGCTTATCGAGGAAAAGGAGAAAATAAGGGGGAAGAAGAGGTGAAAACTATTTACAGATGAAGGAGGACGAGAAATTGGGAAAGACAAAGAGAGGAAAAGGCCAAGATTATTAGATTATTATCAATATTCGCTGACCAAGTGGCTGGAATGGACAGCGAACTTGGGAAATCTTTTCGGAACAAAATTGTCAAACTTTATAGTTAGATCTTCGTTTGTTTTTTTTTTTTTTGTTTTTTTTTTTTGTTTTTTTTTTTTTTTTTTTTTTCTTTTTTTTTTTTTTTTTGTTTTTTTTTTTTTTTTTTTTTTTTTTTGTTTTTTTTTTTTTTTTTTTTTGTTTGTTTTTTTTTTTTTTTTTTTTGTTTTAATTTTTTTTTGCCTTTTTTTTATTTGGTTTTTTTTTTTTTTTTTTTTTTTTTTTTTTTTTTTTTATTTTTTTTTTTTTTTTTTTTGTTTTTTTTATTTTTGTTTTTTTTTTTTTTTTTTTTTTTTTGTTTTTTTTTTGTTTTTTTTTTATTTTTTTTTTTTTTTTTTTTTTGTTTTTATTTTTTTCTGTTGTTTTTTTTCGCTTTCTAGCTTTTATATTATTCCTTTTGGTTGCCCTTTCCCATCCATTCCGGAGCGACGAAGGAAGAAAAAGGCTTCACATCGGTGTATTGATAATGTAACGGGGTAATAGTAATAGTCTCCCTTCCTCTCTCCCTCTCTCATGCGCTCTATCTATCTATCTATCTATCTAGCATTACAGGCAACCGTTTCTTGTCGTAAAGTCAAACGACATCGCAAACAATACTATAAAGAGCCAAGTGACTCTTCTTGTTGCGAGAGTGACCCGCACTAAACCCGCATCATGACACCTCGCAGGGCCCGACACCACGTGACCCTCACGCCCACCGCCCCGAATGAAACGAACTCCCATAAACTTAATAACGTCCTCAAAATACAAGGTCGTCCCGCGGGAGGAAGGCTGCCTCGTGAATCTTGTTCTTTTCTTAAGGATACAGATCTACGTTCATATTTCAACGACAGAGAATTCAGAGTATAGGCATATATCTGTATAAATTATAAACACTTACAAGCATAGATGACGTTAACCAAATTCCACTATGCTTGTGCTTAAAAGGAGGATTCCTGATCTTGTGGAGTGCTTCATCGAAACCAGAATCCTCCGAGACAACAGACGGAGATTTTGCTTCATAATCTCCTTCTTGGTTCAGAGGACAGAGCTCACAGGGCCGGCCCTTGATGTCAACGCGTGTCTGTTCACTGAAATGAATCATCTTTGTTGCCATTTAATTGGGCACTGGTTTTGTTCCCCGTTCGTACTTTCTTATCATCTCTTCGTTGAATTAAATTCATTTTATTTTTGACTGTTTTCCCCCCTAGCAATCACAGAAAGAGTGCACTTTGATGAAAAGTACAAGGCGATGAAAAGGAGAGATTTTTTTCTTTAAAATGATTCGAGTAAGAGCAGGTGACCTTTCTTTAATGTCCTTCCCTTTTTCTTCTCTCTTTCCCCTTTTCTTTCCCTCCCCCCTTCCCCTTCTATTTTTCCCTGTTCTTCTCTTTTCCCCCCTCTCTTTCTCTCACTTTTCGTCTTCACTATTTCAATATCACTTCTCCTCTCAAGCTTCCTCTTTCTTCGTCAGTAGTCTTTCGCTCACTTTCAATATCACATGTCTTCTCTCTCGTTCTCCTCAGTCTTCGCTCACTTTCTTTCAATATGCACTCCATTCTCTCATCTCTTTCTCTCAGTCTTCGCTCACTAATCTAAATCACTTCTCTCTCCCACTTCCCTCTCTTTCCCCCCCCCCGCCACCCCCACTCCCTCCAAGACCCTCCCTCCCTCCCATCTCTCTCTCTCTCCATCTTTTCTTTCCGCTGCTCTCACCTCCTTGCGTCACTTTGCATTTCTGTCATAGATACATAAATAGATTATAAAAAATATTTATAGTTGATCACTGGAAGGAATGTAGACAAATACAAGAGACATATAAAGTGAGAAAAACAATTTTTCAAAAGCAATTCCAAACGCACGGACTTTACTCCTGCATCATCCACATGGTATTGGTTACTATTTTTTTCTTAAATCATTATGCGAACCCCAATATGCATAAAGCACTGATATTTTGAAAAACATTTCCTTCGCAATGCTAAGTGGCCTTGTGAGTGGCCCATGGGATGGTCCGCCAAACACCCATTGTAATCAGAAGGGATTTAGCGAGAACAGGAAAGGGAAAGGGACACTTTAAGTGCATGGAGTGACGAGCTGTATGAAATGAAAAAAAACCAAAACTTCCAGAGCCTTCGATTCTTTTTTATAGAAGATGTATATAAATCGGAAACCCGCGTCTTTTCTTAATCCATACTTAGTTATTTAGTGAAATAAATGTATGATGACCCAGAAATGCAAGAGTTAAGAGAGTTTCTATTT
>NW_028234425.1:35619034-35626534 GCF_977035675.1 Penaeus japonicus | reverse complement strand
GTGTATAATCAATATCATTGTCATTGCTATAATTATACTTTTTCATAGATTTGTTTGTATGCTTTTCATTATTATCATCATAATAATAATGACAGTAATGATGATAATAATTACTATATTAATGACATTAAAAAAAATCGCTCCTCCAGTCTACATCACTCCTAATTACAAATAAAAAAAGCACTCAATTGAAAAAGTGAGAAATGCAGAGGCACTTTTCTTCCTGCAAGCGAGCAGACGCCAGCGTCCCCCTGCCTCCCTTTGGTCTTAGTAAGCAGTTCAAAAGTGCGCCTTCAGACAATCCTTTTCTTTTCATATGTTATCGTACATTTCTTTATGACGATGATTTGGTCTTTGTTTTTTCTTTCTTTCTCGGATTTTAGGATTTTAGGGGGAATTTGTTCGTTCATGTGTGTTTGTTTTATGTTTTGGGAGGGATTTGAAAATAGGTTGTGTTTATTTTTTATTTGTTCTGGGTGAGATGGGATGCGCTGCAGTTTAAATGTGTGTGAACGTCTTGTAAGGAATCTATAAGAAACGAAAACGAAAACGAAAAAAAAAATGACAGTCGATAAAACGGACTTTGATCCTGAATCCTCAATGAAACACTCAATAAAGAAGAGTCATTTGCATACCATAATCCGTCAAATTCGCAATATAATAAAACGACAACGAAAACCACAACCATCAGACAGAAACGTTAAAGATAAAGAAATCAATTCAAAAGATCTCAAAACGCGATCGAAGTTACAAAGCTTCGGATTCTCCATCTCCCAAAGGTCGAACCAAGTAACTCCGACAAGTATCACCGAAACGCGAAAATTAATCCTGACCAAATGTGTGGGATTTAGCGATGCATTACATTCTTAATGAAGTTCTATTAATTACAGGGAGTAATTAAGAAAGGGGGGAGAAAATCAGTGAGGCAGATAACTCAAGGGGTTGGTGGAACGAAGTTGTACCCGCCTCTAGGATGAAAATTCCGTAGGCACTGTGTGCATGAAAAGCTTTCTTGCACCTATAGTATGCACCGGTAATCACACACACAAGAGATCTGGCGCTGGCACCTTGTGGAGGGGGGAGGGAGTGAGAGAGAAAGAGAGAGAGAAAAAAAAAAAAAAAAAAAAAGAGAGAGAGAGAGAGAGAGAGAGAGAGAAAGAGAGAAATATATATATATATATATATATATATATATATATATATATATATATATATATATATACAGTATATATATATATATATATATATAAATATATATATATATATATATATATATATATAATAATATACAGTATATATATATATATATATATATATATATATATATATATATATATTATATATATATATATATATTTATATATATATATATATATATTTATATATATATATATATATATTATAATATATATATATTCATATATATGTATATATATATATATATATATATATATATATACATACACATATATATACATATAAATATATATATATATATATATATACATATAAATACATATATATATATATATCAAGGTCTTATTGTATAAGATAAAGATTCAAAATTCATATCGAAGCAATAATTAAATATTTCTAGTTACTTAAACACAATGTCTCCCAGTTCCAGGTCAGTCCTGAATGCCCACGTTCGGAGGGCGTGGCCAAAGTCCTCTCATCATTACCGCGTGGACCAATCACCGCCGGATCGGGCAGCTCCCTGACCAATTAGAAGAATTGTCGCTGCCCCTCGCACTGACCCAGTATCTCCCTCAAATTAGGTCATTGATAGATTTAGACAGAATTAGTTCGATCTTCAAGTCGAGAGGTCCTCCTCTCACTTCACCTCCTCAAGGATTCCAGGTAGACAGTGTTCAGTGCCTTTAGTGACCTAGCTTATTTCATATACTGTGCATTGTCTGTGTTTTCCTAGAGCTGTGTTTTCCTTAGTGTTGTGTTTATATTAGAGTTATTGATATATCTTTAGCTCAGGTATTATTAGCTTTGCGATAGGCTTAGCTTCCCCCTTGCATATATATATATCGTGCCTCCCTTGTAAATAATGTTATATATATATCTTGATTTTATAATATATTGTTAATGTTTTCGCTACCGTGTTTCACGTAATCCCTTTATATATTATGTGTGGGAATTAGATCACTCTCTGCTCGCCACATATTCGGGTGCCAGCGACTGGACCCGTTTTGCCAATTACACAAATAGTGTTAGTATTTAGGATATATACAATTTACACAAACGTAGTAGTAGAGACACATCTTAATACCATCACATAACTGGTGGCAGCGGTGAGATTCATTCTGCTCACCACATATTCTGGTGGCAGAATGGGATTCATCTTTTGATATCTTGCTCGTCACATAAATTGGTGATAATGCAAGATAAGAACCTCACGTCGTTAATTAGTTTTATATGTGTTTGATAATAAATATTCGTAGGCCGCTCGCTACAAATATTTTTGGTTCTGTTCGATTAATAACAAATTGAAACTAGGTCCTATCAATTTGTTATTAATCGAACAGAACCGAAACATTTGTAGCAAGCGGCCTACGAATATTTATTATCAAACACATATAAAACTAATTAACGACGTGAGGTTCTTATCTTGCATTATCACCAATTTATGTGACGAGCAAGATATCAAAAGATGAATCCCATTCTGCCACCAGAATATGTGGTGAGCAGAATGAATCTCACTGCTGACACCAGTTATGTGATGGGTATAATGAATCTCACCTTTTACACAAACTGGTGTCAGCGGTGAGATTCATTATACCCATCACATAACTGGTGTCAGCAGTGAGATTCATTCTGCTCACCACATATTCTGGTGGCAGAATGGGATTCATCTTTTGATATCTTGCTCGTCACATAAATTGGTGATAATGCAAGATAAGAACCTCACGTCGTTAATTAGTTTTATATGTGTTTGATAATAAATATTCGTAGGCCGCTTGCTACAAATGTTTCGGTTCTGTTCGATTAATAACAAATTGATAGGACCTAGTTTCAATTTTTTGCACAATTTAGGCATACTAGTGGTTCTTCGTTCTATTTTTTCACTACGTGACATAGTTAGTGATATCTGGAGAAGTACCTCCTCCTTTTAGGTTAAAAGTGTAGAATATTAACCTAATTTTTATTTAAGTCGTGAACCGCTCGCGCGTACTTAAATAACCCTTGTCTATCCCGCCTCATATGGTAACGGTTGGGACAATTATCGCCACGTTAGTATTGTCTAAGTGTGTATTTTGTGATTGTGAATAACGCCAGCACTAAGAGGAACACGACAATCGCAGTGAAGCTACTTCTCTTCTCTCAGCAACTAAAGGTAAGTCACTTTAAGGTTGCTAGACACTGTATCTCCTGTGTTTCCCTGCCCCCCCCTCCCCATTGCAATTTTTTTTTCTCCCTGTTTATTGTAAAATCCTCCCCCGTCATTCCCCCACCCTCCCTCCCACGCTTTTTCATCTATTTTCCTTTTTGTTACTTAGTGATATTTTTTTCTACGTATCGTTTCGTTAATTTTACTAAATAACTTTTCGTTAACATTCGGTAACGTAATATTTCACATCATTACTTTATGTCTCCCGATGTGTACGTTATTCGTTCTTTTTACTATGCTACGAATGTTTAACAATTATTCTATGTTATTTTACGTTTGTTATTATTAACGT
The DNA here is from genome assembly GCF_977035675.1 of Penaeus japonicus. Taxonomy (NCBI): domain Eukaryota; kingdom Metazoa; phylum Arthropoda; class Malacostraca; order Decapoda; family Penaeidae; genus Penaeus; species Penaeus japonicus. The sequence goes on along the minus strand of NW_028234425.1, from coordinate 35,622,842 downwards.
TATTCGTATTCTCGTAGAAATTCACATAAAGGTGTGACGTTAGTCTTTCATACAAAACCGATAAGATAACTACGTTTCGTTTACTTATTCTATCATTCTACGCTTTGATTTCTCTACGTTATCTTGTGTGAAATTACGATTACATTTTTCTACTTACAATGCATGATTTGTTTTTATGTGCGTTAGTTAAGTAAATAACTGCAAATCACATCATATTCTTATGGCAATAACTTCGAAATTTCTTATGTAGAATTTCTAATGTCTGTGTGATTTTCTTAAGTTTTCGTTCCTATGCGAAATTTAACAAGTCGACTTCTTCGAACAAAATATATTATCAAATTACATGACTCTGATTCGTTCTTTGATTTCGTGTGATTATTTTTCTTGTGCATTTCCTTATTTTCCTTTCTTAAATATGGTTTATACTATGTATTAGTGGAAATGTAATTCACTTTGCGTTAACATTTATTATATTTGCTCTTTTATTATGGGACTTTAATATGATTTCTTTTATTCTTGCTTTAATATGCATTTAACTATCAAATGTATTTTGCATATGACCTGACCTCACTTGACCCTTGACCCGTTCGTATGGTCAATCTGAACATAAGACTTTTGACAATGTGTTATATTTTCTCGCGTCCATTCTGTCCCTTATGGTCAAATTCATGACCGTGTGATATTGGGAATAGCATCACATGTGACCCTCGGTCACTTCATGACCGCGTTCTGTATGTGACCTTATCCTATGTCATTCTTGCACGTGTGAATTCGAAAGAAATTCGTTAACGACTATTAAGATATATATGTGTCTTAACTCTGATTTTCTTTACATTTTAATTTATCTTATTGTCTGCATATATGTTGTACTATATTTCTAATGCATGACTTATATATCTGCATCTTCTGTAACATGACATACTTTGTCATTAGTGAATCGTTCAATGGTCACACTCCTGACCCCACAACGGTCATCTTGTAATCCGGTAATTGGAATAACAATTTGTACTGTCTTTGTGAAATTCTATATATTTCTCAACATTCGACAGTATATGTTTTGGTAATTTTGTTCACTTTTATGACTTTGTGGACTTATGATTGTTAATTCATTACAATCCCTCTGACAATTATTTCATATCTTACCATGTTTCATCACTTCATATTATGGTTTATCATCACATTTAGCTAGAAATGTTGACAGATGCATGTTCGTTTCTTAGCTTTATTCCTATTTCATTGTATAGTCATATTCGACTATCTTTGCATTTTTTCATTGCATTATTGATTATTGTTACTTCCATATTTCATTGTTTAATTGCAAGTAACTTTAATCCTTGTATGATATGATTGTCATTATTTTTATTTTTAAGCAATTGTCGACTTCGACAACATTAAGCAATTTGTTATCATTATAGGCCTCTCCGAGTTTCCGACCTTTCGAAACAATTCATGGGTCAATCGGAACGCCAAATATCTTATCATGATATTATTGAACGAAACGTTCACTAGGACAGTCAGGAAAAGGTTTACTTATCATTTCATATTTACAGCTTTTCAGCTTAATTTTGCCTTTCTCCAGCCACTGTACCTCACTTATCGGGCCTTCATTGCATAACGCCCATAGCATATGCATCTCACACCCTAATTCCGCGTATCTATGGTACCACAATTGAATAAACCGCGAATTACGGGTTATTTTTCGCACTCCGGTGCATCGCGCCTTCGGAGATCTTGACAACCTGACGTCACAATTAATTCTCTCAAACAGAGACAGCGCGCTTATCACTTATCAGACGTTCCAGGCTTGCTAACTCCGCATTTTTATTAGATATGCACATATTAATGGTATTTCTTTCAGTTGCCCCGATCTTGGCTATTACGCCGCACCTTATTTCAGAAGGACGAGTTCGGCCACGCAATTGAAATATCCTAGCATAGTCTAATTCATCATATTTATCTTTGTTCTCGAGCTAAGACAGCGTTTCCCCACGGGACGAGTTCAATTTGGCGCATGATCTTACCGACCACTAGCATGGTCAATCACGGTAAATCACCTATTCCGTAACGGAACGACCTCCAGGTCAATATTATATTAATAATATTTTTTATTTCAGCTTATTTAACATTTATTTTTTCCAGTCTCATCCCATCTGACTCATGTCGTGCCTTCTGATTCATTGAAGGACTGGATTCGGTTGATATTTGGATTAATATTAATATTTTTTTCTTTCATATGCATACTCGTGATATTTTTTTACCCACTTTGCCTCAAATCTTGACTTCCGGTCACGCCTATTTAAAGTATTAGATATGGTTGGTAATTTGGCTATTATTATTTTTTTTTACATGCATCATACACATTTACATTGTTCTTTCTAATTTGCTACTGACCTTGGCTCATATGCCGTGCCTTCACTCCCCGAAGGACTAGACTCAGTTAGTAAATGGAAAACTACATCTTAACTTACCATTTTTTCATACTCATCTATTCTCACAGCAGACACATATTTTGCACATAGTTCATCCCTCGATGAATCCGGTCTGCTACTGCGTAAGTATTGTCAGCAAATAACATGAATTCAGGTAAATACTTCCTATTTCTTGTTATTGCCAAATCATATGATTTTGTTGCATATATGATTATTTTTCAATATGAAGTACTAATTTCGCTATACCTTGCAGATAGTTCCTGCTGGTAACTACTATCTGTCGACTACCAGGACCATTCTATGCTGTATACGGTTCCTGCGGCAGTCAACTCATTGCATTGTTGCAAATCTCGGGTTTATCCTGAAACCCGGGACTCCTAATGACTTTTTCCCCAGTCTGATCTTAAACAGATACCGGACTTGCACGGCTGATGATTCGAGCTTGGTCGCGTGTTGGTTGCATCGCACTACGAGCAAAAAGGGGGTTTAAATTAAACCGCATCACCCGATGCCTATTCGCAAGTCGTACTCTTGTATTTTTTTGTACTATATTTACCATTACTGGATATACCAATTTATGAGTATATACTATAACTTAGCATAACTTCCTTGCTAATTTTTTAATCGTTTTAAGCATTATGACATAATAATATGTTAATAATTAGCAATGCACTTATTGTATACATACTTTTGATATCTTTTCAATTTATACCGCATGTTATTTTCACCTAGTTAATGCATAACTACTATTATCAATTATCTTATAACATGCATCTGCATAATTTTTGCTCCTACGCCCTTTACCCTGTCCCCTCTACAACTATCGTATGCACTAGTTACGTGTATAAAGTTTTTCAGATACGATAGTGATGGATGCAGAAGGGCATGTCAACCAGACGTGTCAATCCTGTAACCAGCGCAGCCCATCTCGAAGCCTGCACTGATTGCACAACCGTGTGATCTTGTGCAATAATCGAGACGTTGCCACGGCATTTCCTGATCTCTTCGTATATTTTCAAGAGCTCCACTGATCACGGACCTCCTGTTTTCTCTGCTAAGGATCGCTGATTTTGGCATTCTCTTTTCGTTATATCTAATTTTCTTACCAAATCGGGACGATTTGGGGTAACGTGGACGAGCGATATCAAGGTCTTATTGTATAAGATAAAGATTCAAAATTCATATCGAAGCAATAATTAAATATTTCTAGTTACTTAAACACAATGTCTCCCAGTTCCAGGTCAGTCCTGAATGCCCACGTTCGGAGGGCGTGGCCAAAGTCCTCTCATCATTACCGCGTGGACCAATCACCGCCGGATCGGGCAGCTCCCTGACCAATTAGAAGAATTGTCGCTGCCCCTCGCACTGACCCAGTATCT
>NW_028234425.1:35596534-35599034 GCF_977035675.1 Penaeus japonicus | reverse complement strand
CACACACACACACACACACACACACACACACACACACACACATATATATATATATATATATATATATATATATATATATATATATATATATATATATATATGTACATATATACACACACACACACACACACACACACACACGAACACACACACACATATTATATATATATATATATATATATATATATATATATATATATTATATATATATATATATATTTATATATTTATATAATATATATATATATATATATATATATATATATATATATATATGTATTATATATATATATATATATATATATATATATATATATATGTATATATATATATATGTTTATATAAATATGTATATTATTACCAAAATCATAATGATTATCATCATCAGCATTATTACCAATACCATTTTCATTATCATTATCAGTGATATGGCCATGAATATCGTTTTCGGTTTTGTAGGTATTTTCATTTAATTCTATATTGCCTCGATTTTATTATTATTGTTATCATCATTATCATCATTATTGTGATAATTATCATTATCACTGGTATACTAAAAATTGTTATTGTCATTATCACCGTTGCTGTTATTTTGTAATTTTGTTATCATCATTCGTAGCTGTATTATCACTTGCATTCTCATTTCTGTTAATTATATTTTAGTGTGTATTAATACATCAATAAGTATTTTTGTGTCTGAGAAACTTTATGATTTTCAGCTTCTGAGTATTCTTGCATCTGTATGAAGTGTTCTTGAGTGTGCTTGAATGCTTGAATGAATCTAGTCGACTGCTTGCCTGGGTATGTTTGCATGTTTGTGAGTTTTCATAACATGTTCACATGCTTTTGCATGTTTGTAAACAACATGTTCACATGCTTTTGCATGTATGTGCACATCATATTCACATGTTGTTGCATGTATCTCCACGAGGAAATACAGAGTCTGCAGATCTGTAAGTGTGTTTACATGCATGCACATACGTGTGTACATACACGTCATGGGAATTTCCCAGTAAAAGGCGAATACCTTTCTCGCGAAGGTTGACCCTTGATGTCCATGAAGGCACAGACCAGCCCGGATCATGAGTGCTTGAAAGGAATACTGCATCCCCCAGTGCTTGGAACTCCGTCATCCGGTCATGCGAATGACTGAGAAAAAAGACGGGGTTTTATGTGCGGATTTGCCTGTGAACGGACGGTACAATGCGCCTGGATCATGAAGGGGCATGCGGGAAAGGTCTTCTGGTGCTGTCTTGGGGGAAGAGGAAGAGAGAAGAAGGGGAGGGAGGGGGGGGGGGCTCAGATAAGCTGCTGGAGAGAGCTTTGAGGCAGTTAGGCGGAGGAACTTAGTTTTGTTTTCCGATTCCCTCGTAATAGCATATCACTTACTTACAATATAATCAATCAATTACAATATCAAGAAGAGAGAAATAAATATTAGTGAATAATCACCCCTTCCCTCCAACAAATCTCATGAGGCGAAGCAACAGATAACAAGAAGTGAGTAAAGTGAGTAATCATGACGAATACGAACCGGGCCAACCCACCCTATGAGAACCTCCACGGCAACAGTTAGTGCTTGGAGAGGAGAGCAGGACGGATGCTTGGGGACAGGGTCGAAACCTGAAAGCAAAAGAGAAAGAGAGAGAGAGAGAGAGAGAGAGAGAGAGAGAGAGAGAGAGAGAGAGAGAGAGAGAGAGAGAGAGAGAGAGAGAGAGAGAGAGAGAGAAAGAAAGAAAAAGGGTGATGTAAGGGAAGGAAGGAGGGAGGGAGGAGGGAGGGAAGGAGTAAGAAGATGAAGAAGAAGAGAAGAAGGAGAAGAAAGAAGAAAAGAAGAGGAATGAGATGACAAAGAAGGTAGATAACGATAAGCGTGTGGAAAGATGAAGAAGACAGAGAAGTAGAAAGGAAAGAAAAGGGAAAATGATATAGATAAATAGATCGATAGATAGAGATAGAGAGAGAGATAGAAAGAAAGATAGATAGATAGATAGAGAGAGAGAGAGATAGAAAGAAAGATAGACAGACAGACAGATAGATAGATAGATAGATAGATAGATAGATAGATAGATAGATAGAGAGAGAGAGAGAGAGAGAGAGAGAGAGAGAGAGAGAGAGAGAGAGAGAGAGAGAGAGAGAGAGAGACGGTCAACGCTTTTGCTTGTGAATGGTATTTACGCAGGTGCTTGGGAAAGAGGCGGTCAGTGCATTTGCTTGCGGAAACGGCCGCTGTACACGGTCCATCATCACATTAATAATAAAGATGAATGCACGATACAGGGCCTTTTATGGGTGTCCTTCTCTCTTCGTGCAAGCCCTTCCTAAGAGGGTCCGTTACTGACACGGTTACTGTGACCGATGTGCTTTCAAGGCTTAATGTGAGAGTGAAGAAGACAGAGAGAGAGGAAGAGAGAAAAGAGGGAGAGAATGAGAGAGAGAGAGAGAGAGAGAGAGAGAGAGAGAGAGAGAGAGAGAGAGAGAGAGAGAGAGAGAGAGAGAG
>NW_028234425.1:35595189-35596434 GCF_977035675.1 Penaeus japonicus | reverse complement strand
TCGTAACACTATCTGGTTCTTTTATCATTATATGTAATCTTTGGTAACGGCGACAGAGAGGAGGAAACAGATTGATAGACTGTTGTAATTGCATTGACAGATAGACAGTTAGATTATTATAATTGGGTAGATAGATAAATATACAGGTAGGTTGATGGAAATACAGATAGACAGACAGATAGATAGATTTATGGATAGATAGATAGATAGATAGATAGAGATAGATAGATATATAGATAGAGAGAGAGAGAGAGAGAGAGAGAGAGAGAGATAAAGAGATGGATAGATATATAAGGAAAGAGAGAGAGGGAGAGAGACAGAGAGAGAGAGAGAGAGAGAGAGAGAGAGAGAGAGAGAGAGAGAGAGAGAGGGGGTTAAGAGTAGAGAGTACGAGAGAGAGGAGATGAGAGGAGAGAGAGTGGAGGAAGAGGGAGATGAGAGAGAGAGAGAAGAGAGGGATAGAGTTTATAAAACAGATCTGATAGGCAGAGAGGAGAGGAGAACGCAGAGAGAGAGAGGAGAGAAATGAGCGAGAGAGAGAAGAGGAGATGAGAGGAAGGTAATGATGAGAGAGAGAAGAGAGAGAGAAGTAGAGAGAGAGATGGACCGAACGACCCGCCCCTCCGAGAGAGAGAGAGAGAGAGAAAGGGGGAATGAGAGAGAGGCAGTCACACAAAACACAAAATGTCCAACATATTGATCATGATGTCCACCTGCATAACCTGACGCAGATTACAGAACAAAAACATAGTAATTGCTTTACTTCTCGAGAGCCAAAATTTACATTCTGTATGTTCTTAGTTACGGATCTGCATAGTACTTCATTAACGTCAAATCTTGGTTCCTATGTTACTCTTGATTTCAACATTTTTCCCTGGTCTAGACAGAGAGAGGGAAGGAAAGAAATTTTAAGTAGACTGATAGATAGAATATGGAGAGGGTGAAATACAGACAGTGTGTGAGAGAGAAAGAGGAGAAGGGGCCGGGTGAAAAATGTGTAAAAAGACCAAAAAAGAACCGGCAAATTTTATGCCACCCCTCCCCCTCCCCCAACCTTTCTTCTGTCGTCGTCCATCCCCCTCTCTCTATCTCTTTCTCTCTCTCTCTCTCTCTCTCTCTCTCTCTCTCTCTCTCTCTCTCTCTCTCTCTCTCTCTCACTCTCACTCACTCCCTATGTCTATAATTCTATCCATCTTTTTTCTCTCTTTTTCTTCAGTTGTCATGTGTCCATGTTCTCACATTATC
>NW_028234425.1:35570189-35572689 GCF_977035675.1 Penaeus japonicus | reverse complement strand
TAATTAAAAACAAATATCTAATTGAAAAATGAAGAAGGTATTGAAAACGAGATTCTTTACCTAATGTAACAGAGACAAAATTATTTTATCATTGTATATGCATTTAGATACTGCTAATGATGATAAAAATTCTGATGACCAAAAGAACAAAATGATGATAACAAAACAAAATATTCCCGAATGTGATGAATAAGATGATGGAAATGACATTAAAACCACAATAATGACAACACAACGCAAAAAAAAAAGACCAGAAAACAAAACAGAATCACCAAAGAAAACATCAACATACACAATAAACAAACTCAACGAAAGCGGAATCTTCAAAGTGTTCAGTCAACGACATTCCCTGGAGGAGAAACACTGAGAGCGCCGGGGCCTCTGATCTCTCCTCCTTTCGAAGGGCAACGCGCCTCCACGTGTAAAATTGATGGACGTAAGTAAAGAGCAGAAACCTCAGCTTCTGTCCGGAACGACAAGGGATCTCGAGTCATCCTTGCGGTGTAGAACCAGGCGGAGAAATTGGTCTCTTGTGTGTGTGTGTCTCCGCTCTTGAGATTCTCGGTTGTATAAAAGGAAGACTTGAAGTGAACGCAGACACACACACACACACACACACACACACACACACACACACTGACAATGGACTCTGGATACGCTCCTCTTGTAGATGCTCGTTTGCAGTGTCTTCATCGAGGAGTGTCTCTTTCTTTCTTGCTCTATTTCCTTTTTTCTTTTTGTTTGGGGGTGATGAAGACTCCCTTGAGTGCGAGGGTTCGAGCTCGTCTGGGTTGTGGGTTGGCGTTGGAGATGCGTTTTGAGGGAAAGGCCTTTCTCAGAAACAGGTGAATGTTCGAGTACTAGTTTGACTTTTGAATATTCATCGCCATAGTGGATTACTCGGAGCTCGTTAAGAGGAGTGGGTTGTCCTTAACGTCTTTCTTCTCCGAATTTCGTCAACCCCAAGATACCAAGAAGAAAAATGCGTCAGTAAGAAATAAATAACTAAAAGGGAGATGAAAAAGACTTCACCCATGCCTCACAAAGCCGACAACAATCTGAAAGCGATGTGGGCGTCGCTTATGCAACTTAAAATGTGGAAATCCCCAGAAGAATAAACTTGTACATAGTCCACTCACAGGTTGTTCGCCAAATCCTTAGGTAAGATATTCAAAGGAAAGTCCCAGAGGGAAAAAAAAAAAAAAAAGAAAAGGAAAAAAAAGGAGGGAATAGAATATGGAAGATGAAGAGAATATGGGAGGATGGGAAGTCCGGTAGGGAAGGAGGATGGTGCATGCCACAGAGCCTGAGGGAGGGAAAGAAGAGGGAAAGAGAAAGGGGGGGGGCGGGCGGGGGGGGGGGGGTGGGGGACTATGGGGTGCGAGGGGGGGGGGGGGTTTTGGCCTGGGAGAAAGAGAAGAGAGGCGGGGGGTTTGAGTTGTGGAGGCGTAGGTTAGATTCTGAGGAGGAAGAGAGTTGAGGAGGGAAGGTCGTAGGAGTAGGGGAGGAGTAGTAGAGTTTGCGAGTAGAGAGGAAAGGAGTAGACATGGAGTAGAGAGTAGAGGAGAAGGAGGAGAATAGAGAGAAGGAGTAGAGGAGAAGGAGGAGAAGAAAGCCAGAGAAGGAAGGAGAGCCACTTATCGAATGGCACTCTTGATGCTAGATTATGGAAACACAACATCATTCCTTCGAGGATACTTGAAAAGACGGGATTCTCAAAGACCCTCTTTTCAAAGGCGAGGGAGAGGACGAGAGAGAAAAAAAAAGAGAGAACGGAAAGAGAAAGACAGAGAAATACGGCAAAATTCAAAGAGATGACCACCTATAAATGCCTGTTTCCTCTCAATCGCTGAGTGATTTGCTTTCAGACGAGGCATCCAAGGATTTTCTTTTCTCTATTTCTTAATGCCATTGTATGTATATCCGTGAGATGCTGAAGGTCCTCAGCGACGACTAGAAATCCAATCAAAAGGAGTTTTCAAGAGGTTTAAGGTATCGTGGTCTGCTGTGGCTGACGAAATAATGTATATTTGATATCAGAGGGATTTCTAGCATCGCGGAAAGATTAGAATAAGCCAATGCGTAGAAAAGTATAGATTTTATTTCTTCCTTTGTCGATGTTTATTGAAGTACACAAAGTTTCTTCTCGTCTCAATATTGATATTAAAAAGTACTTAGAAAATAGACAGGCAAGTCAATATCTTATTAAGCTGAGAATTAGAATAAAATATCCCCCTTTCCCATTTTCCCTAATACACAATTTCTAAAATACCTTTCAAGATGAAAGATGAAAATAAACATTGACTTACACTCATTAGTGTGTTAATATCACCATTTCCATTTACTATTTCGACAAGAAATATATATGAGAATGTAATCAGCTTCTGTGTGTGTGTGTTTTTTTTTTTTTTTTTCAAAAGAGATAGATGGAGAAACATCAGCAAAACTGTCAAAAAAGAGAAAGTGAAGAAGAAAACGTTAAGTAATAACAAGAAAAATC
>NW_028234425.1:35560189-35562689 GCF_977035675.1 Penaeus japonicus | reverse complement strand
GAGATTGACTTAGGGAGATAGAAGAATCATCAACTACAATGGCCTCCCACAGAACAGCTCATGATAATTATAAAATCTGTGGAAAGGAAAAAGACAAAAAAAAAGACTTTGGGGGGGGGAAGGAATTTATTATCCTAACAAAAGGATTTTTTGAAAAGGACCTTCCCCCTTGAAATATGTTTGATTGGATATATATTTATATTGATATAGTTATATGTTATAAATCTATATCTTTAACTTCTTCTATCTATCGTATCCATATCTATCTATTATATATATATACATAATATATTATATATTTATATTGTATATATATATATTATATATATTAGTTATATATAAAATATGAGATATAGATTTATATATTATATATATGTATTTGTATATAAACTGTGTTCTTTCTATATTGTCTATCGGTTCTTTCTATTCTACTATCTATCGAGTCTTTCTTGTAGCTAGCTATCATCGATGCTTGTATAGATATAATTATTTATTATCTTTGAGAGAGTGTTATTGATAGATAGATTCTGTTTCAGAAATTTTGTGATTGATTTTTGTTAATATATGGGTTGGTAGGATATATAGTAGATATATGATTTATTTAGTGATATAGGTTTGAGTGATGGTTAGATTAGAGATGATGGGTGTGGGGTTGCTACATTCAGATCATTCATTAAATAATATATGTATATGATAGATAGTAGACTAATTTGAGTTGTTGTTGTGAGTGTGTTGTGAGTGTAGTGTTTGAGAGATTGATGTGAGTGTGTACGTGTTTGATGGGTTGTTTTTCACACTTATAGAGGTCTGTGAGTGTGTTTTTGAGTGAGATTGTGATTGAGTTATTAGATAGTTGAGTGGTTGAGGATTGTTTGTGGATGATTGATTGTGGGTGAGTGTGTGTGAGTGAGTTAGTGATGTGTGTGTGTGACTCAGATAGGTTCCTCTACATATCTTCTCCTCTACTATCACACAAAATCACACTCTCACACACTCACACACACACATCCTCACACACAATCACATATTATTTGATATTTATAGGAATATTTTTTTTTATATTTATTTATAGTGTATGTTTTTATATATAATTATGTGATAGATATTTTTTATATATATAGATAGATATTATAGGGACGTATATATAGAGGTTAGATATATATATATATAGTGATTATAGATATAGATATTTTTTTTTTATTGGGATATTTATCTTTATCTTTAGTGGATAGTTATAGTGTTATGATATATAGATAGATAGTGATACATATATACATTTACAGGTTTATATATTTTCAGTAATAGATATAATTTATACTCACACTCACACACAAACACACAATCAAAACACACACACTCACTCACATATTTTTTAATTTAATTTAGATTTTTTATATTTATAATAATTTATATATATATATATTTTGTATTTATATATAGTAGTGTAGATTTTTTTATATTTATATTATATATATTAAATATAATTTATAGATATATATATTTATTTAGTTATATATTGTTTTATTTAGTTGTGATTCAGATATTTATATGTATATATATATATTTATATATATATTTATTTATTAAACATATATATAGATTTTATTTTATATATGTATAAATATATATATATTATTCTATTGATATATATAAATATATAATATATATATATATATTGCTATTTATATATATATATATTTTATTTATATTTGATTCACAAAAAACACATACTCGATAGCCTGCACATAAAAGAAATAATAAAAGGATGACCAGACAAGGCAAGGGGAAATATCTCGCTGGTTGTGTTTGGGTTTTATTATTCTTATATTTTATGAGAAGTGTGTGTTATGTTATAGATATATATATAGTTTTATATTTTTTTTATATTCAGGTGTTAGTTATTGTGATTGATTTAGTATATTTAGTTATTTGATTGAGAGTGTTATAAAGATATATTGTGATATTATGATGTGGTAGTGACATGGTGGAGATTTTTTTTGGTTATAGAGTTAGTGTGTAGTGTGAGAGATATTTTAGTATAATAGTTATATATTAGAGAGAGATGGTATGTAATTTTATATATAATGATATATATAGTTATTTAGAGTTATAGTATATATGTGGAGTTTATATATAGATAGATTGTGGTATATTGATATGGTGTATATATACATAAATATAGAGTGTAAGTTATGAGAAGATTTGCATGTATAGATTATATATATATATTATAGATTATTATATAGATTGAGATAGTTTTAGGTATTTAGAGGAGATAGATATTGATGAGTATAGTGTAGTTTAGTTTTAAAGGAGATAGTTATTATATTTTTTATTTATTATAGTTATAGAGATATATAGTATTTATATTGAGATTATGATATTCATTTGTAGTATGTGTGTGTTGAGTATATATATATGTTCTTGTTAGGATATATGAGATAGTTTTAGAATAGATATATTATATATATATTTAATATACATGAGTTGGAGATAGACA
>NW_028234425.1:35552689-35555189 GCF_977035675.1 Penaeus japonicus | reverse complement strand
TCCCATTTTGGAATTCACTCCCGATCAGGAATAAGGGAAAGGGGTATTCTCAAGCCTTGTAATTCTGCTTCGATATCATTTCGGGAATAGACTGGGCTGTTGGAATAGACCGAGCGGTGTCTTACGATACTTGACTGATCTGTGTCTGAGTAAGAACCATTTTTACAACTTCTTTTTTTTTTTTACGAAATATGGATTTTGTCATATGAAAAAGAAAAGAAAACATACATGTTTGATATCCGTATACATATATAATAACCTATTCCCATACCTACCAGGACCAGATTTCATAGTTGATTAGAAAGGGAATAAAGATTCGTGTATTTTTCTTCCTTTTTTGACTTACACAATCACGACCAGAAAAGAAATATCTCAATGGCTCCAGCAGATAAAACAAAACCGACATGAGTTTTAATGAAGATCTCATTTCCCAGATTAAAAACTTCACAGCATATATTGAAGAGAGATTCGGGTGACATTAATCGTGAGCCAAGATGAAAGGCACTAAATATTGCAGCTCATCTCCTGATTACCTTAATCAATAATGTAGTTATCCTCTGATCCGTGACGTGCGTGACGCTACACGTAGGTCGGAGCTCGATACAAAGGTCTTGTACTTCGTGTGCCGTTGTCTGTTGATCTTTCTTCCTCTATGTACGTATATGAATATACTTAAGTTAACATAAAATTGGGTGTATATATATTATGATTGTGAGTGAGTGACATTTATATCTATTTTATATATATTTTGTATATATATATATATATATATATCGATGTGTAATATATATGTGTGTATATTTTATGGCTATATTATTATATATTTTATATATATATATATATAATTATATATATTTATATTTTTATATATAGATATATATATATTATATATATATATATATATTTTGATATGTATAGATATATATGTATATACCATATTCATATAGGTATATATTATCTAGGTTATATATATATATAATATAATATACATATTATATATATATATATATATATATATATATATAGATATATTATTTTATATATATATATATATATTATGTATAAAAAAAAACAAATATATATATATATATATATTATTATCTATATATTTATATATAACCTATTCTTTATATTATATATATATATCTTATATATAATATATCTTTTTTTTTTTTTTTTACCCCCCCCCCTTTTTTTTATATTTATATATAAAGTATATATATAATAAATATATATATATAAACTATAATATTATTATATATATATATCCTATATATACAGTATATATACATACATAACAAATATATATATATATATATAGATATATATATATTGTTATATCTATATATATTTATATAGATACACTCAAACACACAAACACACACACTATCACAAACACACAACACACCACATTCATTAGATAGATGTATGTATGTATTGTATATATCTATATATATATTTAATAGATATATATATTTATTATGATATATATATATATATTTTTTATAGATTTTGTATCTTATTTATACACAACACACAACATTCTCACGCACATATACGCTCACACGCAAACACACACGCATCAAACAAACACACACCACACACACATTACAGGACACATATAATTATAAATATGTTCTTATAAAATGTAAATATATATATATATATATATATATATTTATATAGATATATTATATATAATGTTATATACATACATATTATTTATATATTATATTTTATTTATATATATATATATATCAATATATTATATATATATGATATATTATATATTAATTTATACATTACATATATATTTATAGATAGATAACTATATATATTATATTATATATATATCAATTTATACTATTATATAACATATGATATAAATTTGTATATGTATATATATATATATATAATATATATATATTATTTATATAGTATATATATATATATGTTATGTATATATATATATAATTATATTTATATATTTATTATATATAGATTTATATATATATATATATATACTATAAAAAAAATATTACTTATATATATTCATTATCTATCTATCGATCTTTATCTATCTATCTTTCTATCTATCTATGTTCTATCTCTCTCTCGCTCGCATCTCTATCGCTACTCTCCCTTTATATATATATTATATATATATATTTATATATAGTTTTATATACATATATATAGAGATGTATATTTATAATCTATATTTATTATATAATATATATATATAATATTTTATATATATATATATATATTATATATATACTCACACACACACAAGCACACACACCACACACACACTCACATACACTCACACACACACAACACACACACAAACATATATCTATATATATTATATATATATATATATATATAATATATATATATATAGATACTTATGATATATATATATATATATATATATTTATATATATATATAATGATATATATTACCTTAATTTATCTATATATATATATATATATA
>NW_028234425.1:35530189-35532689 GCF_977035675.1 Penaeus japonicus | reverse complement strand
CATTATTGAAATCATTAATACCATCATTATCATTATTGAAATCATTACTACCATCATTATCATTATTGAAATCATTAATACCATCATTATCATTATTGAAATCATTAATACCATCATTATCATAATCATCATCATTCTGATTATTCTCATCAAAATTATTATAGTCCTTACCTGCTCTCAAGTAAGTTTTGGAAGCTGCTCTGATAATCTATAGTGTTTCACTAAAACTGTGAAATATTCTACATATTTTGGTAACGTGATCAATATCCAGCCACAAGAGGAGAACGCTCAGTGCTTTACAACAGGAATATATTTCAGTATTTTATTACTGAAAATCATCTTTAATTAGAGTGTTTTCTTTAACAAAATATTTGGTCATCCTATGACTTAAAAAAAAGAAAATTCTTCATAACCTTTTCTTTATTTTCTGGACAACATTCATATACTGTATGTTGAACACAATAGGTTTTCTTAAAATGATAAAGCCTGAGTTTAAAATTTCTTGCACATTTTCAAGATTGTGTCTGCAACAGGTATCATTGTTATTGATGTTATTGCAACTCATTTCTATACGAAGAACACCCGATTTCGTGATCAATATAATAGTCATCACTACTATTGCCATCATTATTGTCAACAGGGTTGTCTCTTTATATGACGATGATCACGATCGTCATCGTAACCATGATCATGATCAATATTTTAATCGGTGGCACCAGTGACATTAATATAATTACTGTGTCTTTTGTGTTTTGCTGTGGATACCAGCATAGTTATTAAGATTATCTTTATCATTTTGATTATTATCATCATCTCATGATTATCATTTTCATCATTATTTTTATAATTCTCATGAAAATACATTAATATCACTGTTTATTATTTTGATAATTATCATCATCTCATGATTATAATATTCATCATTATTTTCATAATTCTCATGGAAATACATTAATATCACTGTTTATTATTTTGATAATTATCATCATCTCATGATTATAATATTCATCATTATTTTCATAATTCTCATGAAAATACATTAATATCACTGTTTTTTTGGAGTTCTTGCTACTATGATGGCAGTGATGTTCCATAAAAAAAAAAATATTGTAAAGGTATCAACATTTTTTTTTATTGGCTTATTGCTGTTCTTGATTGTTATCATAATAACATTACCCTTATCCTCATTATCATTACATAACTAATATCATTATTGTTATTACTATCACTATTTTTGCTATTATTATCATTATTATATATTTTTATCATTACTATCATTATCACTATTATCATTACTATCAGCATTAATGTTATTATCATTATCATCAACGTAATTATCAATCCTTTCTTTGTGTATTACTATTCCAAAACATAAAATAGGTTTGTATGTAAGTGTATTATCTTGAAGTCGAAATCAAATAGATCCCAGTTAGATCAGAGTCTCCTAACAGCCTTTCATCTTTTCTTAATCTTATTCTGAATTGATTTATGGTTCAACCAATGATAGCCAAGCCGCTGACATTCTCCAGGTTGTTAGTGGATCTTTCTCAATGCCTTAGCAATATATCTTTTTAACCTGGTCGATTTGTTTCAAAACGTTACGTACGCGTTTAGAAGACTATTTTGCATTTTTATTTTTCTGATTTATAGTGACTGTTCCCACTGTTTCACCAACAGTTGGTATGGACCCACTGACTGATTCATTCGTTGCACTGATATAGCTTTATGTTCCCACGATTTATAACGTTTATTATCATTTTGCTTATTCTATTATTCTCATTATTATCACCATCGTTATTATTATTATAATCATTGCTATCTTTATCATTATTTTTATTATCAGGCTGTGATGGTTATAACCATTATCATTATTTATGTTGTCATCATTATAATCATTTTCATCATTATTACCATGGAGATTATAATCATTATTTTCATCATTATCATTATGATCATTATTATCATTATCATCAATCTGATTAATATTATTTCTACTGTTGTTCCTGATGTTATTATTATTGTTATTATCCTAGTCATTATTATTATTATTATCGTTATCATTGTTATCATTATCACAATTATTTTTATTGCTATCATTATTGTTTTTATCTTTGTCATTAATATAATTATTATCATCAACATCATTATCAACATCATCTTCTATCATATATATCATCAACATCATTATTGCTATTTTATTCCATTACTATTATCATTTTCATCATTACCATTATTGTTGTTGCTGTTATTGATATCTGTTATTATATATTTTTTGCTTTTGTTATTGTTTTAATAGCATATCTCAAGGAAAATTCACCGTGCGACATGACTTAATTACTAGGCAGAAAGGAAAACTAGATTTTATTTGATTTCATATGATAATCGTTCATATGCTTTCATTTTAATCATTTTGTTTGTTCCTTTACCCCCCCCCCCTCTGCCCCTCTTCCCCTCTCGTCACCATCCTTTCCTCTCCAACTCAAGCTCATTGCTATGTTTA
>NW_028234425.1:35515189-35520189 GCF_977035675.1 Penaeus japonicus | reverse complement strand
ATGTATATATATATATATATATATATATATATATATATATATATATTATGTTATATATATATAAAATATATATATGTATATATATATATATATAGAAAAATATATATATATTATATATATATATATTTATATATATATATATATATATATATATATATGTGTGTGTGGTGTGTGTGTGTGTGTGTGTGTGTGTGTGTGTGTGTGTGTGTGTGTGTGTGTATGTATAATATATTATATATATATATATATATATTATATATATATATATATATATATATACACACACTCACACACACACACACACACACACACACACACACACACACACACACACACACACATATATATATATATATATGTATATATATTATATATATATATATATATATATATATATATATATATATATTATATATATGAGTGTGTGTGTGTGTGCAATCTGTGTGTGTATATATATATTATATATATATATATATATATATATATATATATATATATATATATATATATATATATATATATATATATATATATATATATATATATATATATATATATATATATATTATATAGACCAGACTATATATATTATATTTATATGTAGTATGTATGTATGTACGTACGCTCTTTATACACACATATATATAGATGTATAGATGTATTTATATATGTATATATGTATGTATGTATGTATACACACATATATATACATATATATCTATATTTATATATCTATATCTATATCTATATCTATATCTATATCTATATCTATATCTATCTATCTGTCTATCTATCAATCTATCTATCTATCTATCTATCTATCTATCTATCTATCTATCTATCTATCTATCTATCTATCTATCTATCTATCTATATATATATATATATATATATATATATATATATATATCAGTACGTGTGTGTGTGTGTGTGTGTGTCTCTGTGTTTGTAGCAGTAGTAGTAGTTCAAAAAAACAAATTTTCATGCATAGTCGCGCGATGTTGCAAAATGTTAAAAAGGAGTTAGCAAATCAGATTGATTCACACGAACCAGCATAAAAGAAGAAGCGAAAAGCAGAAGATGCCACGGTGTAAAATAGGCCAAATGCCGAGAATCGTTTCGCTGTGTCAGCCTCCAGCATCCCCGAAGCGCAGGCGCAACACGGCCATGATTTGCTCGATCCTGCTTTCGATAGACCCTCGTTGAACGTTTACTTAATGTTAATATATATACATCTGAATCTGCATGACGTTAGGAATTACCCGGACGAATATTTGCAAGAATATTAATCCGATCATGGCATCGTTGTTCGGATAAGAGAGAAGCAAGCACGGAGATTGACGATGCTTGTTCCGGCGGGGACAGAGCCGACTTGAAGGTGAGGAATCTGGAAAAAAAGAGAGAAAGGAACTCATTATGGAAAACATTAGTTTGTAGATCCTCGATTTATAAGGATTTTTTTTCTATTTTCCATTTTATCTTAGTGTTTTTTTCCTTATGTTTTTCCTCAAGGTAGCTAGACGTATTTAGAGTGAGGTGAAGGAAGGGTATTTGAGGAGAGAGAACGCCAGGGTGAGGACGGGGTGGGGGTGGGGGTGTTGGTAGGGGTGGGGGTGAGGGGAAGGTAATAAGCCCCCTCTCCCCCCCCTTTCCTCTCTTCCCCCCCCCCCCTCCCTCCCTCCATCGCGCTACAGATCAATATTTCATGCGTAGAAACCGGAAACTGCAGAAGTTGCAGTCATCAGAATGGTAATTGCATAATTTTCTGGCTATTGAAAAAAATATACGCAGTCGCAGAGAAAAAAGGGGAGAGGAGGGAGAAATGCTTGCGTGCTTTTTTTTCCTACGACTTGAATCGGACACCAGGCTTGCTTTTGTCGGCGCTTTCGGTTACTCTCGCCAGGTGGTGCTCGAACAAATGATTTATTTCTTATCTCATTTGCGCTTGTTTACTCAGCCAGTTGTAGATTCACTTATTATCTTTTTTCTACTAGTGAAATATAATAATATGATTGCTTCCTTTTACATTACGATAAAAAACAATTTTAACAAATATATCCGCCGCCAAACCTACTGTGCAGTACATCATTACTTCCTCTCTTTCATTTCCCTCCCCCTCCCTCCTCCTCCCCTACCTCCCACATCCACCCCCCCTCCTCCAACCTCCTCCCTTCCTACCCCCCCTACCCCCCCTCCAACCTCCTTCCTACCCCCCCCTCCAACCTCCTCCCTTCCCTCCCCCCCTACCCCCCTCTCCATCCTCCTCCATCCTCCTCCTCTACCTCTTCACCCCCTCCCCCTCCCCCCCACCCTCCACCCTCCATCCACCTCCTCCTTCTCCTGCCTTTTCCCCTTGATGATCATCTTAATAATGACTCATCCGAGGTCATCTAGATCTTCCATTTACTCTCCCTTCCTGCAAACATCTTCGACAATGCATCTGGATTTGTCTGCCGAGCTCCCTTGCGAGGGGGATTGGGGAGGCCATTGTTCTAACAGCTGTCGTCTTGCGCTTGTGTTCGGTGCGTTTTTCCTTTCTTTTCTCTCTCAGTTTTTATCTGTCTGCGCGTCTCTGGCTCTGTCTTTGTCTCTGTTTCTTTAAGTGTGTCTGTCTCTGGCTGTGTTTTTTTTTTTTTTTTTTTTTTTTTTCTGTGTCTGTCTCTGGCTCTGTCTTTGTCTCTGTTTCTTTCTGTGTGTCTGTGTCTGGCTCTGTTTTTGTTTTTTTGTTTTTCTGTGTGTCTGTCTCTGGCTGTGTTTTTGTTTCTGTTTTTTTTTCTGTCTGCTCGTCTCTGGCTCTGTCTTTGTCTCTGTTTCTTTAAGTGTGTCTGTCTCTGGCTCTGTTTTTGTTTCTGTTTTTATTTGTCTGCTCGTCTCTGGCTCTGTCTTTGTCTCTGTTTCTTTCTGTGTGTCTGTCTCTGGCTCTGTTTTTGTTTTTGTTTCTTTCTGTGTGTCTGTCTATGTCTTTGTTTCTGTTTCTTTCTGTGTGTCTGTCTCTGGCTGTGTTTTTGTTTCTGTTTCTTTCTGTGTGTCAGTCTCTGGCTCTGTCTTTGTTTTTTGTTTTTTTTTCTGCGTGTCTGTCTCTGTCTCTGTCTTTGTTTCTGTTTCTTTCTGTGGGTCTGTCTCTGGCTCTGTCTTTGTCTCTGTTTCTTTCTGTGTGTCTGTCTCTGGCTCTGTCTTTGTTTTTTGTTTTTTTCTGCGTGTCTGGCTCTGGCTCTGTCTTTGTCTCTGTTTCTTTCTGTGTGTCTGTCTCTGGCTCTGTCTTTGTCTCTCTTTCTTTCTGTGTGTCTGTCTCTGACTCTGTCTCTCTCTTTCTCTCTTGTTTTCTTTGTCTAAATTTGATTTTTTTTCCTCCTTTTTTTCTCTCTCTCAACGTCTCTTTTGTTTTTCTAACATCTTGATATTTTGCTTCTTATTCGCTTTTCTTCTGTTCCTTAGTCTCCGTTTCTTATTCATATTTAACTTCTTCTTTTTGAGAATTTATTTCTTGATACCCTTTCTTTGTCTTTCTTTACCTTTTTTATTAGAATAAGATAGGAATATCTTATGATGACAACGACAAGAATGAAAAAAAGAGATATGAATTGTGAAGGAAACGATAAATCGAACACTTGGCATTAATAATGATAGATTATAGATAGGTTTGTGATCATTATTTTAACGTCATAATAACTATAATGATAACTCTGATGATGATTATATTATTTCTACTACTACTTCTGCTGCTACTACAAATACAACTACTATCAAAGAGGATGATATTGATAAAAACGTTATAATGATAATAATAATGATATTAATAATCATAATGACACTACTACTACTACCAATAGTGATAATGATAATTATAGTAATGATGATAATGATAATGAGAACAGCGATATCAATAATGATGATTATGATGATACTATTGATAAAAATGATAATGTGGATAATAACAATAATGAGAATGATAATAAAAATGATAATAAAAATAATGATAATGGTAAAGACTAGAATATTGCTGATATCAAGGATAGGAATGGTCATTGCTGTTGTTATCAGTATCATTATTATCATCATCATTATTACTATTACTATTATTCTTGACTTTTTTACTATTATTATAGAAATTATAACCATTACCATTACTATTATTCTTAATCATATTATCATTATCATTATTCTTTATCATCATCAGTATTTTTATCCAAATCATAATTACCATTATGATTATAATTACCATCATTATAATCGCCACAATTATCATTATCATCATTATCGTTAGTACTTTTTCTCATAATTATCATCATTATCATGACTGTTACTAATACTGATAATATTGATATCATTATTAGCAGTAACACATCTACTATCAATATCACTAACTTGCAAGTAATGATGACATAATAGCAGGTTTGGCAAATATAACAATAATAAAGGCATTTTCCTTTTTGCCGTCTCGTATATCTTTCTTCCACATCTACTTCTTCTTACTGTCTTCATCATCATTCTTATCTTTATCAATTTTTCTCATTCTTCTCTTATGATAAGGACTTAACAATCAAAATGATTTATTATTCGGATGTGTTTGTTATTATCATTATTAATATCAGTTTTGTCATTTTTATCTTTAACATAACTTCTTCTACAGATACTTTTACTGATACTTTTACTATAATATTGACGACAGCATAATAGTAATGATAACAATGATAATGATAACAAAAAACAGAAATGATAGTAGTAATAATAATAATGATAATGAATGATAAAATGATGATGTTGAAAATTATAATGGTGGTTATGTAAATAATAACAATAATGATGAAAATAATAAAGGTGGTTGTCATCACCATTATTATGATTACCACTTCTGCTTCTGTTATCATTTTCATTATTATAATCTTTGTTATCAATATTGTCATAGTGAACATCATTACTTTTGTCAACTAGTAATCATTACAACAGCTTCTGTGACCACATTATCATAACTGTTGTAAATATCTGATATTACATCATTT
>NW_028234425.1:35492689-35497689 GCF_977035675.1 Penaeus japonicus | reverse complement strand
GCATGTGTCTCTCTCTACATATATATTTCTCTATCTGTATGCCTGTCTGTCGATCGTTATTCTCTCTCTCTCTCTTCCTCTGTCTCGTTTGTCTGTCTGTCTGTCTGTCTGCCTGCTTGTCTACTGGTCTGCTTGTTTATCTGTCTGTCGTCTTTCTTTCTGTGTCTATCTGTCTGTCGTTAATCTCTCTGTGTCTGTCTGTCTGTCGTCATTCTCTCTGCGTGTCGCCTCGTCTCTCTGTCTGTCTCTGTTTGCCTGTCTGTCTGCCTTGATTTTTTTGTCGTCGGCGTTTACCCTCTTTCTCTGGTTCTCTTGCTCTCTTATATATATATTTCCTATTTCTATGCCTTGTCCTGTTTGGTAAGTCGTCGTTACTCCTTTCTTTTCTTTCTCTCTCTCTCTCTCTCTCTCTCTCTCTCTCTCTCTCTCTCTCTCTCTCTCTCTCTCTCTCTCTCTCTCTCTCTCTTTTTCTCTGTCACTGTTAGCCTATCTGATTGTCTGTCTGTTTGTCTGTCTGTCGTCTTTCTCTCTGTGTGTCATTCTGTTTGTCTGTCGTCTCTTTCTCTCTCTCTCTCTGTTTGTCTGTCTGTGTGTCCGTCAGTCTGCCTGTTTTTCTGCCTGTTTCTCTTTCGTCTCTCTCTCTCTCTCTCTCTCTCTCTTTCTCTTTCTACCAACTTATCATTTTCTTCGTCTCCCCATCCCTCTCCCTCCCCGCCTCCCCCAAGCGAGAGAATCAAAAGGCTACCCCCGAAAACACCTCTCCAAATTAACAACAGCCTCCTCTCCAAGAGACCCTCGAGCTCTCACGTCCACCACAAGCAGCACCTTCGTCTCCTCCCACCCCTCCCCCACCCTCCCTTCGTCTCCTCCCACCTACTCCCCCACCCTCCCTTCGTCTCCTCCCACCTACACCCCTGCCCTCTCGCCCTCTAACCCTTTCCTCTTCCCCTCCCCCTCCCCCCGCCCCAAGCCACCCTCCTGGCGTGTCGTGGCAATGACGTGCTGATCCTCATGTGCGACGATCTACTACTGAGAGAGAGAGAAGAGGAAAAGGGGTTTGGAGGGAGGGAGGGAGGGAGGGGTGGCGGGGGTTTAGCAAGGGGGGAGGGGGTAAGGGGGGGTGGGGGGTAGTAGTATTATTTTGGGTAGGCGCTAGGTTAGATTTTGATTAATTCTATAAAGCCTTCCATCTCTAAATCAATATCTATTTTCCGGTGGTTGATTCCTGCAGTAGACAACCGGCCTGTGGTCACCGGTCCTGGTAATACACCGTCATAATCTGCTTTGATTGAGGAAGCGGGAACGCGAAGCCTTAATGAAGCCACAATGAAGTAATTAGAAGAGGGTCAGGGTGAGAGAAGGAGAGAGAAGGAGAGAGAGAGATCGAACGAGGGAGCGAGAGAGAGAGGGAGAGAGAGAGAGAGAGAGAGGGTGATAAAGAGTAAAGGGAAAGAGGTCAGTCAAATTGCAGGAGGGAGTGAGGGCGGTGTTGAGACTGATGGGTAATTGGATAGGTCAACGGAAGCTGTGCAAGAAGCACTGATCCCCCTCTGAACAAAAATGAAGAGGTATATGAATAAATAGATGATATATGAGATAACAATGATGGGGCCCAGTAAATCAAAATTGAATACATAAACAAATAGATGAGGAATTGCTTTACTGCACATGAAAATACCTTTGGGTCCGAATGCACGTGGAATGCACATCTCCAACTCTTCTTTTTTTGGCTCGTCTATTTTTGTGAGAAGTTTACACTGACAATTATGACTTCTATATACTCATAGCAAAACTCACCCACACACACTCAGACACACGTATATATACACACAACCACTCACACACACACACACACACACACACACACACACACACACATAAATTATATACATAAATTATCAAATTTGAAAAAAAAAAAAAATAAATAAAAAGCAGTTATATAGCAGATGATGGTCAGAGAGATAAAATGATAAAAAAGATATGCATGTAGAGATAGATAGACAAATAGATTCGGAGAGAGAGTGAGAGGAGGGGAGCTAGTTGGAGAGAGTAAGAAAGAGAGAAATTGAATGAACAAAAAACAAAAAAAAAAAAGTCTAAAAAACAAGAAAAGTATATTTCTTTGATTATATGATCCAACTGCGAGACCAAATCTGAGAAAACCTTCCTATGAGTCAAAATAAATTCTGACAAGTTTATTCTATCACAAATCACCACCGATCTCTGATTTCGAATTCGCTGCATTGCAATATTTTTGGTTCTGATCACTGCCAATGTCTGCAGATTCAGTCCATTTATATAATCTACACAGACCAGTATCTCTACAAAAATACAACGGAAAATAAAAAGCATGGGCCGAAATGTTGATCCATTTTCCATTACATGTTACATATTGCTGAAGAAATCTAGTCCGTTGATCTCATTCAAGGGTTTTCATCTCCCTAGATTTTCCCCGCTGTTCAAATATCACACACATCCAAAAACATAAACTATCTGGCTTATCAGATCAATCTCTCTGTATCTCTAGATATTCAGGTATACAACAGACACCAATCTGACAGATAAGATAAGCACAACCAAATAAACATTGCACAAATATATGTATTTATTCTTCTCAGTACCACAAGAGGGGGATAGTCGGATTCATGACTTTACACCCGCGATAAAAAAAGAAAAAAAAGAAAAAAAAAAAAAAAAATAATAAATAAAAAAAACAAAAAAAAGAAGGGGAGAGAGGAGAGACGGGAGAGCCAATGAACTGAGAGGAGAGAGAGCCATGTTATTCAACCCTCCTAATGAGATCAAATAAAACCTCCTTTCCAAGGGCGTTAAACAGCGACATGTGTTTAACAAACTCTAAATTTCGTCATGGGTTCACCTTCCCGCTCGTCTGCACACTACCCTTTTGAAGGCTGATAAAACTCTTTCCCTCTAGTGCGAAGGGGGAGCAGAGAAGAAAGAAGAAATTGAGCAGAGAGAGGGAAGTTTGTGTTGAAACCCAGGAACACAGTCACGTGGTGAGGGGCCGCCCGTTCCCGGCCCGCCGCCCCCGCCCGCCGAACCGCCGCCCCGCCCCCCCGATCATAGCCGTTGAGGAGGGAGTGTGAGATATGTCATGAGATGAGTTGAGGCGAGGGGAGAGAGAGGAAGGTAAGATGGAAGGGAAGAGGAGAGAGAGGGTGAGGAGAGGGACAAGAGGAGGAAAGAGAGGAGAGGAGAGGTTAGAGAGAGAAGAGAAGAGAGAGGAGAGAAGGGAGAAGAGATAGGAAGGGAGCGAAGAAAGAGAGGATGGGAAAGAAGAGTGAGAGGGGGATGGGAAGAAGGGAAAAATGTACCGAAAATAGAAAAGGATAAAGAGTATCAGTTGTGTTGTGTGTGATATGCCAGAAGAGAAAGATTGGGAGGGAAGTAAGTAAGGTGAGAGAGATGGGAGGCGATGAGAGGAGAGGGAGAGCAAGGGAGGAGAGACTGGAGAAGAGAGAGAGAGAGAGAGAGGGTCAAGATAAAAGAACAGTGGAGGGAGAGCAGAGGAACGATAAAGACGTGAGAGACGAAGAGACGATATGCGAGAAGAAAGAAAGAAGAGGTGCGAAGAAAAGAGACAGACATGGTGAGAGAGAGAGAGCAGGAAGGAAAGAGAGAGAGACGACAGACAGACACAGACTGCCAGAGAGGAGCAGCTAAGCACACACACACATACAAACATACACAAACAGATACAGATGACGTAGAGATGAAAATATGGCACTTGCATTTGTATATGTATATGTATGAATATATATATATATATATATATATATATATATATATATATATATATATATATATATATTTATATATAGAGAGGAAAGAGAAGAGAGAGAGGAGGGAAAGAGAGAGAGAGAAAGTGTAAGAGAGAGAGAAAGAGAGAGAGAAGATGAGAGAGCGGGAAAAGAAAAAGAGGAAAAGAGGAAAAAGAGGAAAGGGGGGGGAAAAAGTAGAAGAGAGATTGATTGAGAGAGAGAGAGAGAAGGAGGGGGAGAGAGGGAGACACCCCCCCCCCCCCCCCCCGCGAGAGAGAGAGAGAGAGAGAGAGACAGAGAGAGACAGAGAAAAAGAGAGATGGACAGAGAGAGACATACTGACAGACAAACAAATAAACAGCCAGAATGTTTGTGTGAAGGAGAAAAAAAATCAATCAGTCTGACCAAATCACACAAAGTCCCCACACAATCAAGACAGACAGCGCAAACAACAACAGTAAAGCATGAATATATGAACGTCGATAAAAAAATGAAATAAAGAAAGAAATGAAGGTGAGGGCATGCGGGTACAGGGAAAATTGTACCAGGAAGGAATAGCTGGTACTGGAATGCGGATGGCAAACAAAGGATTCACTAACAAATCAGAACAGTACATGTGCACAGTACATATCACTAGGTTGGTAAAAAAAAAAAAAAAAAGAAATGAAGACCATGAACTATCCAACAATGGATATAGTGGCAAAGCTTGGATAAAGTGACAGGTTTATGGATATCACAACAGAGCTTTTTTTTCTTTCCTTTTTTTGACGATCTGGACAAGGGAAGATGTGGAAATTGTTTTGTGCTGAATTTGAAAATATAAAAGAGAGATAGACACCGCAGTAACATATCCTGGATGAACTATTGACAGTTGTTCATCTGTTCACAAAAAAGAGACGGGTGCATCTCTTTTTGAACACTGGATAATCTTAGCCTTAAATGGATGAAAGTTGTAAGGCTGTAAATTCTTTACCGGCATTTCCTTCTTGATCTTGTGATAAATAGTTTTTTTTCCTCCCCATATTTGGCAGATATATCGATTTACTTTCTCGCTTTGTGATTAGAATATGATGTCAGTGATAGTCATAGAAGTACAGCTGATGATGTCATTATCGTCTTCATCATCCTCATCCTCATCCCCATCATTATTTTCAACATCATCATCATAGTCATCACCATTATCATCATCATGTCACTGATGATACTGATGGTAAAGAT
>NW_028234425.1:35477689-35480189 GCF_977035675.1 Penaeus japonicus | reverse complement strand
GGAAAAAAAAAAAAGAAAGAATACAGAATCCCGAAATTTCCATTTGAAAATTCCCCAAATAATGAGAATAAAGTGATTTGTAAAATGATCCATCTGATATTTTCCCGTTTTCTGCTATATGTTTAGGCGAGTCTCCCCTCGATCGACTCGTGTGTCTAACCATCGCCTGAGCCTGGCTGAGTTCGGAGGGGGTTGGGGGGGTGTAGGATGGGGGTGGGGGGTAGCGGAAAGCATCGGGAGGAATATAATGTGCAACGGCTGGGTAGGAGGGTGTGGGGGGGGGGGCGGAGGAAATACACAGGGGGGGGGGGGGGGGGACACATCATCATAAGAAATTAGAGAGACATATGGGCGAGGCACGGGATAATAAAGAAACAGTAATGGGAATGGGAACTGTCTCAACATCTTTAAGTGGAGGAATAACTGTATGTTTGCTTGCACACTCACTGGCAGTAGCGCTTGCTTGGAACGAAATGTTACGTAGTGCAGATGCTTCACTCACCTAAAATAGTACTTAAAATAAAACCATAGGCACACGTCTACGCTCACAGGTTAATAAATATAAGGTTATCATCACCCTTAAAATATAATGATACACATACGCTTGCTTCTCTTCAACATTTACCTTGATCGTGCGTGTGTGCAAGCGCGCGTGCGGCGACGGCTAGATCCCTAGGTTGAGTAACAGCGGCCGGCCGGGTTTAAGTCTGCCACATCCTCGTGCATTGAGGAAAGAGGGCAATTGCGTTTTGTAAAATCACCGTTTCATGGATGGATATTCGTTGTATTGTATTTCAAAATCGTCGACTACAAGAAGAATATCCTTTAGCGTGTTTCAGGAAGCGAAAAAGGATGAAGGATTATCAGCGTCTTCCTTCCTTATAAGGGGGTTCCGATCCTAACCAGCGGCGACTCCAGCTCACCCGGCGATTTCGTCTGAAACCGTCTTAGAGAGTTATAGCGTGGACACAGGTGCCTTGCTCGTATTTTGATCCAAGTTCTCACGCGGTTTGAGCTAATCCACGGCCAATATGCGATAATTCCTCCCTACAAGCTTGGATTTGATATAAGATCACCGTTGCTTTACTGTTATATCACGCTGCGACCACTCCAGCAAGCAATTAGACTTTGGACTTCGCAATGGTTGCAAGAAGATCTATTATAACAACTTCTCTCCCTTTCTATCTATCCTTCATCTTCTCTCTGTGTACCTTAGTATGTCTGCCTCTTTGCTTGTCTCTTTTCCTCCTCATGCCTCTATCACACCTCTCTCTCCCTGTCTCACCTCTCTCTCTGTCTCTGTCTCTCTCTATCTCTATCCGTCCGTCTGTCTGTCTGTCACTCTCTTCCTTTTCTTTTCTCTCTCCCTCCCTCTCTGTCTCCCTCTCTCACTCTCTCTCTCTCTCTCTCTCTCTCTCTTACTCCCTCACTCAATCTCTCTCTCTCTCTCTCTGTCTCACGCTTTCCCATTCCCCATCTCCTCATCACTCTCCATCTCCCTCCGCCCACCTCCGCTTTCGTGTGCGCGCTCCACCGCCTCCAGGATGCTATTTACTATTAACACATTAAGGAGGTCGTGCCCTGACGTGTTTCTCTGACATATCATCGATCAGTAGACAACAGATCGGAAATGAGCCGGGAATTGGCTGAGACTGCCTCCAGACCTCCGGGCACAGACGGACGGACGGGGGTGGGGGGTGGGGGGAGGGGGGAGGGGGGGGGGACGCTGTTCACCTGCTCGTCCTGCAAATTGCATATTGCTCTGGGTTCCTCCTTTGTCTCATATAACTATACATGCAGACAAACGCACACATGTATATAAACAGAAGCATGCGTGTGTCTAGAATTCCTTTACTTCAAATTATAAAATCTGCATATTTATGTACAAGTATGTAATGTATCATCTCTCTCTCTCTATCTATTTGGCTGTATATACACACACATGTATGTGTATAAACACGTATATAAATATATATAACACTATATATATATATATATAATATATATAAGATCTATAATAATATATATATATATAACTATATATATATATATATGTACTAACTGTATATATATATATATTATATTATATCATATATATACATAAATAATTAAAATTTTTTTATATATATATATATATATACTATATAACATACATATACATACAAAATATATAATTATATATATATATATAAGATATCTATATATATATATAAAATCTATATATAAATAAATATCTCATATATAATATATATATATAATTATACATACTATATAAATATATAATTTATATATATATATATATATATTATATATATATATAAACACATATATATATATATATATATATATATTGATATATATATATATAATATATATATATATATACATATATATATATATATTAATATATCTATATATCTTTAATATATATATAAATATATGTAGTATATAATAGTCCGATAGTAATATATATATATATATATATATATATATATATATA
>NW_028234425.1:35471154-35477589 GCF_977035675.1 Penaeus japonicus | reverse complement strand
CAAAGTGCCAGCGGAGACCCGAGCAGAATTACCTGACATCTGAGATGAAAGAGGAGCATTGGTAATTGCGACATCACCGGCCACGTCGGTGACTCCACAGTTATGCAGATTGGGGTCTCGATGACCAGATGGAAGCCTTTGAGAACATTGCTACTATTACCGCGTCGACCAAAAGACTTGGGATGCGGGAAGAGCAAGGTTGTCAGCGATCAAAGACAGGGTAAGTGACACACTTACGACAAACATGTTCAAGGCAACACTGAGACACCTTTGCACATACAGCATATACAAGTTACTCTTGCAAATGTACAAACTCTTTTCGTGCAACTCCGTGCGTAGATACAGATCAAGGATCCATTTTCGGACGACAAATAAATGAGAGATTCCTACAAATATTAGTTTCTTTCTCGAGTTCCATCTTTTCTCTTCCCTTTCTCTCATTTTCTTTGTTTCCCTCGCTCTGTCTCCTTTCTATCATTTTCCTTCTCTCTGTCTTCTGATTTCGTCTGTTTGTCTTTCTTTTTTATTCTTTCATTCTCTTTCTCGCTCTTTTCTTTCATTCTCTCATTCTCCTTCTCCCTCTTTGTTTTCATTATTTCATTTTTTTCTCTCATTTTTCTTTCATTCTCTCTCTCTCTCTCTCTCTCTCTTTCGCCTTCTCTCTCTCTTTCTCTCTCTCTCTCTCTCTCTCTATCTATCTATCTCTTTCTCTCTCTCACTCACTCCGTCCCTCTCCCTCGCTTTCTCTCACACTCTCCCCCTCCTTTGAAACACACGTTACACAAGTCCTTCCTCCTTTCCTCCCTCTCCCTATCACACCTTCCTCTCTACTGTGACAAAGCGTCTTCGGGGACCCATTGGAGAGCACTGTTGCCCCGAAGCCCCCAAGGAGGACAGCGCGTCCATCTCGAGAGGCCTCAGGTAAGAGTATTAATTCACTTGACATGGCCTGAGTAAAGCGATCCAAGGCCGTAGTGGGAGTTCGAGGGTGTCTTCGGGTCGCATTGTTGTTGCCTTACACAACACCCTGGTCTTGATTGCGAGTTTCATCCCGAGGTTTGAGCGCTCGGGTTCGTGTTCTGGAGGTGAAGGGGCTTGTGTCCGAGGACTTGTCTTGCGCTTCATTTTTTTTTTTTTTTTTTTTTTTTTTTTTTTTTTTTTTTTTTTTTGGGGGGGGGGCGGGTCCGGAGGAGCGTGGAGCGGGTAGTGATAGTGAGTGTCATCAATTATATTTCATCGATGTCTTCGCGAGGACAGGGAGGCAAAAGTAGAGGAAGGAAGACAGAAAGAGAGAAAGAGAAGGGGGGGGGGGAGACAGAGAGAGAGAGAGAGAGAGAGAGAGAGAGAGAGAAATAGAGAGAGAGAGAGAGATAGATAGATAGATAGAGAGAGAGAGAGAGACGGAGAGATTGAGAGTGAGAGGTAGAGTGAGACTGAGACTGAGAGGGAGAAGGGAAGGGGGAAGTAGAGTGAGAGTGAGAGAGAGAAAACCGTGATCAAACCGAAGATCTTCCTGAAGTTTTGAGAGCACACTATTGCAGTATGAATGAGGGCTTTCTTTTACCATCGCAGCAGATCAGAGGTGAATATTCCCTATCCTTTCTGCTCTTTTAGGGCTTCTTTCTTACAATGTAGCAAATGCAATTAAAGCGAATACAACTCCTCTACCAAACGCTCGCTATCTCACACCTTGAAAGAAAAAAATAAATAAATGCAATTAGGACCTCTTTGCATCACTCAAAAAAAAAAAAAAAAAAAAAAAAGGTTCCGCCAAAAGAAATCAAGACCCTTAACCCGCATTTAAAGGCATTGCGTAAGTTTTCATATAGCACGCTTTTTCGTACGCTATACACCGAAAAAAAAACCCTGAGTCTGCACACATAAAAGCAAGAGTATCACTTTCCTCTCAGCCGAGCCCCTCGGGGATCTCTTTGAACCCACTTCATTTACGAAAACACTAGTCATTTAGGCTCTTTTGACTCGGCATAAAAGACTTTTTTTTTTTTCCTTTTTGTCAATTCCTTTTCTTCCAGCCTCTGCAAACACCCTGAACCCGCCACGCTTAGGGTGCAGATGAAGGTATCGGCGACGCAGTTTTCATCTCGTCGTAATCCACTTGATTTTCAGAGACCTAGAGATTACACTTTTACCCGTGCCATTGGTACTTGTTTTACGGTGGACGGGAAATATATCCTTGGAAAGGAGATTACCCTTAGAAATACGTGCAGTGAATGCATCTTAACCTGTGAACCAGTGAGGGTAAACCTTATTGATTTACTTGTACATTTTATTATTGTTGTCGTTGTTGATATTAAATAGATAATGGTAATAATAGTAGTAGTAATGATGATAATGATAATAATGAAAATAACAATCATCATATGACGAATATGATGATTGTTATTTTCACTGTTATCATTGTTAGTACTATCATCATTATTATCATCATTATCATTGTTGATGTTGTTATTGCTTTTATCATTATTGTTATTGTTATTTTCATCATTATCATTAACACTGTTATCATTATTGTCATTGATATTGATATCATTATCATTCCTATTATCATTATTACCATCAATATAATTATTTACACCATTACCACTATTACTATCATATTTGAATTCACTACCTAGTAAAGGTTTGTCTAATATCTTGGATTCGAGATCAAGTGTATCCATTTTCTTTCTATTTCACCTGATTGATTTAATGTTTTTGATATCAAAAGTCAAGAGATATTCCTTCACGTTTATAGTAGCTGTCCCCGATGCTGTAATTACGACTGGTATTATCTCTTTTGATATGTTCCACTTGACCTGAAGATCATTCTCTGTCCTGATGTGTTTCTGTGTTCTCTATCCTCTGTTCAGTATTTCTTTATGCGTGTCATGTGACATAAATCAGTATGTTTTTTTTTTCTTCTTCTTCTTCTTCTAGATTTACACTTATATTGTATTGTCTCCTCGCTGTTATCGGTGTCTGTAATTATGTGAAAATCACAAAATGGTCAGGTTCATATTCGTGTTCTCTTTAGTTTTCTGATCTGTCATATACCATTGATTTGCATAGATCCTCGTTCACTGCTTCTATTATTTAGTTGTCTTTCAAGTTAAACTGTTTGTTCTAGCTTTAGGCAGCCAGATACATAAGTTCTATTGTGGCTTAATGTACATATGTCAGACTTTTGTATTTTCGGGACATGTCATGCATTCTAGTTGGTATTCAAAGCTTGGTCTTCCTAATGTTACAAGGGCTTCTGTTGTGTGATGTGATGAGTCATTGTGATGTATGTATGTCTGTTTTATCAAGTTGCCGCCAATTTTTTGTTGTAGGTTTATTTTATTTCATTTTATTTTTCTGTTCCTCTGTACCAACTTGTTTTCTCCTTTTGACATTTCATGATTTACTAGATCATCTTCGTAAGCATTTTCATTGGTGGTTATTATTACTATTTTATTATCATCATCTTTGATATTACCGTTATTATCATTATTATTATTATTATTATTATTATTATTATTATTATTATTGTTATTATTATTATTATTGCTATTATTATCATTATTGTTATTATTATTATTATTATTATTATTATTATTATTATTATTATCATTATTATCATTATCATTATCATTATTATTATTATTACTATTATCATTATTATTAACATTATCGTTATCATTATCATTACTATTATCATTATCATTATTAGTATCATAACCATCATCATCATCATTATCATCATCATTTTTATTATCATTACTATTGTTATCATTGTTATTGATGTTATAATTATTATTATCATTATCATTACTGTTATTATTATCATCATTATCATTGTCATTAGTATTATTCTTATTATTATTATCATCATCATTATCATCGTTATATCATTATTATTATTATCATTCTCATCATTAGCTGTAATATCATTATTATCAATATGATTACTATTATCATAATAATCGTCATCATCATCATCACATCATCATCATAATCATCATCATCGGCAACATGATCAAAATATCCTCGTCTTCATTATTATGACTTAATGTTATTTATGCTAATATCATTATCATTATCATTATTACTGTCATTATAATTATTGTTAGTATAATTATTATTACTGTTATAATCATAATTATCATTGCCATCATTACTGCAATCGTTGTTGTCAGTATTATATTGGTATTATCAATATCACTATCATCATCATTATCATCCATATTATTCTCATTTTCCCTTATTACCAATGTTATTGCTTTTGGTATCACTTGTTGATCATTTTAGTTTTTGTTGATCCTCTAGTTTTTGCTGTTGCTATTGTTATTATCTAAATATTGTTATTGTTATAACCATCATCACTATAGTCAAAGATTTTACGGTTGTTTATATTATACACTACTTTTTGTTATTGTTGCTAAATATATCATGATCACCATTTCTATCATCATTATTGTTTTTGTTGATGTTATTGATGTTGTCGAAGTAGTTGTTATTTTTGTTGTTTCTATTATTATCATCTTCATTTTCATCTTCATCTTCATTTTTATTATTATCATTTCTGTCATTATTAATATTATCATTATCATGAAAAAAAAAAACATTATCATAATGATTTTGACAATCAAAATCGAAAAGAATTATCATTTGTAATCATTTCATCATCATCACTATCACTCTTGTTTACTTTGGATATCACTACCTTTCTACACCATTGTTATTGTTATTCATTCTTGTTATTTTGGAACGAGGAAAATGCAGTGTGTCATCAGATGAAGAGCATCACCCCTCTCGACTGTTAGCATCTTCACCTGCATTAAAAAAGAAAAGGGGGAGAGAAAGAGAAAAAGAAATGGAGGTATGTCACTATGTCATTATTCCATATTGTCCCCGTTCGCCCATGCATTAGGAGATGGCACTCGCCCATATTTGGTGGCACCTTCTACTGACACCCTCCTCCTCTCTCCCTCTTTTCCTACCCCCTCCACCACCCCCTCCTACTTCTCGTTCTCTCTCTCTCTGTCTGTCTGTCTCTCGCGCCCTCTCTCTCTCTCTCTCTCTCTATCTCCCTTTTTCGCTCACCGTATAAACACAGAGAAAAGCGAGCGAGCTCCCCTTGCATCCAACTCTTCTCATCCGCCCTTCCCTCACTCTCTCCCTTCCTCCCTACCCTCCCTCCTTTCCTTCTCCTCCCTCCCTTCCTTCCCTCCTCGCACCCTCCACCCCTATCCCCGTTAGCACTCAGGACACACAGGTCTGCATCCTCACGCCACGGTGCATCCACTGTTCAAACGGGAGGGTGTCAATTCTGGAAAGTATTACTGCATACCTGGGGGGCCGGAGTAGAAATGCGATGCAAACACCAACTTTTCTCGACCTACTTAACATCTCGTGAATCAGGGTGTGAGGTGTTTATTCGCGTGTTTGTGTGTGTGTGTGGATGTTGGCTTGATGTTTGTGTTTGTTGGTTTTATTTTTTGTGGTTTGCAGAGTTGTGTGTCTGTTAGTATTTATTCTTTAAATATTTTTTGTTTGTATTTTCATTCTTTTATGTTTACTTATTGAGTCGGCTTATAAGTAACTATAAGTATTATGCTATCCTAGAATCCCAATATAAGTGGTATTCTTTCATATAAGTATGGAAAGGAGGTGACCATTTTCTTGCTCTGTGAAAATTATTATCATCATTATTCATGGATAAACTCCCAAGAAAATTCACAACAAGATCAGCTGACTCATAAGCATACAGTCCCTATTTTCTAAAGATCTTTCCCCCCCACACACATAAAAAAACATAACAATAACAATGCAAGAACATGTTGAAAGTCCTACCAAACAAGCAACAGCATTATATTAGAACACATTCCATTTAGAGCATTCAAATGAAGCCAAATAAGTGTACCAAAGAGAATTGTTCAACGCATATCAGTCAGAGCATTAGGAATTCCGAATGAATCAAGCAACACGAAAACGGATTTCATATTGTTGCAAAGATGAGTTATGCCTCGAAAGGGAACATGAAGGTACTAGTCGTCGCTTAATTTCCATCCAGAGAATAAATAGCCTTAAAGTTTTTATCTCATTAGTGGAGATTAATTTGCACTGACACACACACATGTGCACACAGACATACAGACACATAAGAAAGGAAGGAGAATATATTTGTTTAATTTTTATCCTAATTTTCTTTGATATCATCTTTCCATTTCTTTTTTAAATTTGCTTTCAGTTTGAAAATACAAACGTAAAGGTTTAAATCTTTTGAAAGCGTGTCTATAGCTCTAACTCTTTTATGTTCTTATAGGGGCAAAACCTCACTATAAACTCTCTCTCTCTCTCTCTCTCTCACTCTCTCTCTCTCTCTCTCTCTCTCTCTCTCTCTCTCCCCCCCCCCCCTATCTCTCTTACTTTCTCCTCTCTCTCTCTCTCTCT
>NW_028234425.1:35470022-35471054 GCF_977035675.1 Penaeus japonicus | reverse complement strand
GATCAAGGATGATAATAACAGCAGTAATGACAAGGATAATGATATTGATACTAATAGTGAAGATGATATTGAAACCAAAAACAACAACACAATAATGTCATTAATAAGAAAAACAAGAATAGGAACAGAAACCAATAATGATATTATTAATAACCTACAGCGATAATGATAATAAGAATATTAATAATAATCATAATCCTATTGATATCAATAATGAGGATAATAATTTGTTGCTTCTGGTCGTGATTATGGTGATGATAATGACAAAAATGGAAATCATATCTATGTTTAATTTTAGAAGAGGAAGAGTAAAATTGGTTTTAAGAAAATTGCGTCTTCAAAATTAAGATTATCAGGGAAAATGTGAATGACACTTTTTTTTTAAATATGGAGAATTTTCATAATGATACTGATACTAATAATGATAATACTGATAGCTGATAATGATGAAAATAAATAGCATTAATGATGATAATTTATTGTAATCAATATGATGAAAATTCTGATGATAATGATGACGATCAAAATATCAATGATTTGAGTAAATATTATGAAAATGATAACAACAATAGTATTGATAGATTATAATTGCAACAGTCATAACATTGATAATATCAATATTAATAGTGAGCAATATAATAATAATGATAATAATGATAGCAATAATGATGATAATAATATTGATAAAAATAATATTTATGATAACAAAAACATATTAATAAAAACGGTGATATGAATAAGAATGATAATGATAGTAGTAATGATAGTAAGAAAGATTTGAATAATGGTACTGATGATGATAATGAGAACAGTGCGAAAAATAATGTTAATAACAAAAACAACCTGAGTATAAAGAACTCCATCAATGCTAATGAAATAATAATGATAATGATAATAGATATGATAATGATAATAGATATGATAATGATGATGGTAAAGATAACAATGGTGATAATAAAAATACTAATAACAATAATAATGATAATGGTAATAATAATGATACTAATGATAATAAAAATGCAGATCGTAACA
>NW_028234425.1:35462522-35465022 GCF_977035675.1 Penaeus japonicus | reverse complement strand
TAACTGATAATTAAAAAAAAGGTTGCTAGAATATGAAATATCCATGTTGGTTTTCAATTCTTGCGTATTCCCTTGCCTCGTAACGTGTGTCTGTTGTCTCTTGCTATCGCTGGTAAACGTACCGTGATATATGGTGTTGCTTTTGATTATGTTAAGATATTCCAGTAGAAGCTGATGTTGCAATACAATTTCCTTAAGTGAAACTATTTCAGATTTATGACAGGGCTGGTGATTATAATAACAATGCATAATTATTGTCTGTTATTAATATTACGAACATATTGTCAGTTAAAGTGTACGTAACGGAGCGTAAGTTACTGACAAAGAGGATATCGATGATTATAAAGCCCGTATTGATTAGCAATGATGATCATCGCTTTATGTATACAGGATATTCAACAATAACAGTAAGTGAAGGAAGTCAGCTACCAGACATTACTATCGCACATGGATCTTCCACTGAGTGAATTACTTCATTCTTAATTATATTACATTTACTGCGTGAAAACTTAATTCGACATAAACTGCGAAGGAATTTCATTTGGCAATAGAAAAGCGCAAACGAATTTACCTGAATAATGCATTTTTTCTATCTGCTAATTTCTAAGCGAGGTGGAGCTGACAAAATGGCTGCCCCAGAGCGCCGGCCTCCACACCACGAGGGGAAAAGGACTGGCCATTACCAGGGAATGTTCCTGCATTATTCCTAAATAAAAAGTTCATTGTTCATTTGCACAACTGGCAAATACAAAGAGGCCCAAAACAGGAGAGAAAGAATATATTTATCTATGTGCATATATGTATGTATGTCTCTCTCTCTCTCTCTCTCTCTCTCTCTCTCTCTCTCTCTCTCTCTCTCTCTCTCTCTCTCTCTTTACACAGACAGACACACACACACACACACAAATATATATATGTGTGTGTGCGTGTGTGTATGTATGTATGTATGTATGTATTCTGGACCAAAGTAACTGAACAGTGGAAGCCTCATGCTATGTATGTGCTTGTCTTCTGCGAGCTCGGCCAGTGAAGCGACAACGTGCCTATGTGATCTGCATGAGATGTGGATCGATTTAAACCTATAAATCCACGTCCCTCCACATTCGCTCGTCCAGGTGGGACAGAGTTCATGGCCACACTTTATGGAATTGTTACCGTGAATGGGATTTTTATTCAGTTTGATTTATTTGTTGACCTATTAAAACATCGGGAATCTCTGTAGTCTTCATCTCGATTTCTAAGTATGTATTTATGCGTTGATTTTTTTTTCTTTTTCTTTTTTTTTCTTTTTTTTTACATGGGTTATTCATCTCAAATATTCGTCCGAATAGGTATTCATTTCCAGTTTATGAGTCCGTTCTTGAATGTCAGTCGGGGACATGGATTACAAATATGCAAATAGTTATAGAATACAATTATGGTGATTTAACGGTTGATAGGCCTTCGTTCGACACCTTCCGATATAACAAAGCATGGTCGCACGGCACAGCTAGATCATAGCACGCCACGCAAATTACACAAACGCCAAAATAAAGGTGAGTAAAATGACAAAGTGAAAGATAATACCTGAGCCTCTCTCTCTCACGCGCGAGCGGAGCGCCCGACGCCGCCGCCCCCCCTCCGTCCCCCCCATCCCCCCCCCGTCTCCCCCCTTTACCCTCCTCTCCCCCTTCCGCACCTCCTCCTAACTCCCCCGTACCCTCCCCCTCCCTTCCCCCTTTCCTCCCCAGAAAACACGACCCACCGGCCGTTCCCACCAGCGACCCCCCACCCCCCTCCCACAATGACCGAGCCAAGCCGATGAATCTCACCCATTCGGAGTGTTCCTCCCTCGAAAACCTTATATCTTGGCTGGGAGTTTTCCTTTGCCATTTTTCTTCGAACTTTGGTTGCTTTTATCGCATATTCATTGATCTGCACGCCGCTTCCCTTGCCTGGCATCTGTCCTGTTTGTTATTTGCGCTTCAGTGCCTTATGTTATGCTCCAACTTTCTCTTTACAGGAATCATTACGCGTGATAAGCTCATTTATAGATTTGTTTATTTCCGTTATTGATTATGTCTTTATGATTAAAAATAATGATGCTGAAGGTAATCGTCATAATGATATCACTAACCGTACTGCTATAAATCCTTAAATTACTTTCGTTATTGTTATTATGATAAATACTATTACTATCATCATGACTTGTTTTGCGTTTACTATCATTTTATTATCTCCATCATTATCATTGTTATTACAATTATTAATATTACTATTATTACTTTTATCATCATCATTATTATTGTTACTGCTATTAATATTATTATTAGCACTATAATGGTTATTGCCATTATCATTAGTATCATTACTATCATCATTATCAATGTCATCGTTACTTTTACTAGTATAATTATTTCCTTTTATTATTGCTAATTTGATTGCTATTATTTTCAATTCCTGATTATGATCAAATCATCATAATTATTATCATAATTATTATTAGTGTATTGTGTACTAT
>NW_028234425.1:35458725-35462422 GCF_977035675.1 Penaeus japonicus | reverse complement strand
CATCGTTATTATTATCATTATAGTCATTATTACTATTTTTATCATCACTTTTATCATAATTGGAATCATCTTCATTATCATCATTCTTATTAATGATGTTATTGATATAATGAACATTATTATGGTAATTATTATAATTGTTGTTGTTCTTCTTATCTCATGTACTATCATCAATTTCAGTAATCTCTTTATTATTACCCTTCATCTAACTAACATGATTGTAGTTTTTCATTTTACTTATTGTTACTCCTTCTTCCTATAACTAGTATCCTTAGTTTCACTGTTATTATTACAATTATCACTGTCAATATCGCAATATGTGTAATAAGGATGAAAATAAAATTATAGTAGTGATAATCATGATAAGAGGAAAGAAAAAAAAGAGATAAGAGAAGGAAAATTAAATCTAAAAAATAAGAGGAACAAGAATTGTATTATTTGAGAAAAACAAAAAATAAGCATCAATGATAATAACGTTTATAGCAATAGTTACAATGATAAAAATAATGTTTGTGACTATAATGATGATGATGATAATAATAACAATAATAAAAAGCAACTGTAAGAACTATCACAATAATCGTTATAACAGTATGAAAACATTTAAAATGATAATAACATTAATAACATCAATGTAAATGAAAATATCAAAATAATGAAGATGATGATAATGATGCTATGATATCAATGACAAGAATAAGTGATGATCGTATAAAAACAACAACAAGAATGATGATATTGATAATGACATAATAATAATAGTAATAATGAGGTATGATGATAATAACAATAACAACAGCAACAATC
Organism: Penaeus japonicus; assembly: GCF_977035675.1. NCBI lineage: Eukaryota > Metazoa > Arthropoda > Malacostraca > Decapoda > Penaeidae > Penaeus > Penaeus japonicus. The sequence goes on along the minus strand of NW_028234425.1, from coordinate 35,461,615 downwards.
ACAATAACAATAATAATAATAATATCAATAATGATAATGATTATAACACTTAAAGTAATGATAATGATAATGACTATAATAGAAAAATTCATAATGATAACACAAATGATAATTAAAGTAATAATGATAACTTTAATAATGATAATAATAATAATAATAACATGGTAATGATAATATTAATAAAAATGATAATATCAATAATAACCAATAACAATAACAATAATAACGATAACTGATATTATCATCATTATAATTTTTATTATCATTATCAATGATAATAACAATAATAACCATAAGAATTATAAGAATGATATGAAAATAATAACAACAACAATAATAATGGTGGTAATAATAACGATGACAACAACAATAAAAATGATAATGATGGTGGTAATAACAATAATATGATAATCATTATTATCATCATTATTATCAATGATAATAATAGTAACGATAACAATAATAATAATGATAATAATAATAATAATAATGATAATGATAATAATAATAATAACAATGATAATAATAATAATAATAATAATAATAATGATAAAAATAATAATAATAAGAAGATGAAGAAGAATGATAACAATAATATTGATAATAATGACAATAATAATAATAGTAATAATAAAAATAATAATCATAATCATAATTACTATAATAGTAATAATGATAATATTAATAACAATAATAATAATAACAATAATGATAATAACGATAATAATAATAATAATGATAATAATAATAATATTAATAATAAATATAATAATCATAATAAAGATAATAATGATAATAATAATGATAATAATAATAGTAATAATAATAAAAATAATAATAATAACAGTAAAAAAATAAAAAAAAATAAAAATAATTATAATAATAATAATAATAATATAAACATTAATATAAATATTCATAATAATAATATAAACATTAATATAAATATTCATAATAATGATAAAAATGATGACGACCACAATGACACAAATGATAATAATAATCATGGTATAGAAAATGATAACTATAATAATGATAATAATATTGATAATAGTGATAACAGTGACAATAAAAAAAGAGAATGTTAATAAGAAAAATAAGAAAAAAATGATAATAATAATATCAACAATTATAATGATAATAATAATAATAATAATAATAATGATAATGATAATAATGATAATAATAATAATGATATTAACAACAATGACATCAATTATGATAATAATAATAAGAATGACATCAATTATGATAATAATAATGACAAAATAGCAATAATGATAATAAGATTGAAAATACTGATAACAGTGATCATAAAAAATGATAATGGTAATAAGAAAAATGACAACAAATTGATAATAATAATAACAATAATAATAATAATTATTATTATTATTATTATTATTATTATTATTATTATTATGATAATAATAATAATGATAATAATAATAATAATGATAATAATAATAATGATGATAATAATAACAATAATAATGATGATGATAATAATTATAATGATAATAATAATAATAATAATAATAATAATAATAATAATAATAATAATAATAATAATAATAATAATAATAATAATAATGATAATAATAAAATAATAATAATAATAATGATAATAATAAAATAATAATAATAATAATAATAATAATAATAATAATGATAATAATAATGACATCAATTATATTATGTTAAGTATGTTAATAATATTCTTAACAACAACGACAAAATAACAATAATGGTAATTATAGTGACAAAATTAATGATAATAATTGTAGTAATAATACAATAATGATAATGATAATAATGATATCAATAATAATTATAGTGATAATTATAATTAAGATAAAACAAGATAGCGATAATAGCAATAATGATAATGACAATAATGATAATGATTTTACAAAAAAATATAATGATAACAAGGATATAGACAATATCACCATTCATCAGTATGATGAATAAGATGAGAATAACAAAGTTGACAATATTACCATCGGTTATGATAGTAATGATAGTATTGCCATTATTGATATTACCACTATCATTTTTTTTTTTCATTTATATCATCATTGCCATTATCATATCATAATTGTTGTTGTTATTTTTTTATTACCGATATCATCATTTTGCCTTTTATAACTATTATTATTACATATATAATCTTGATTATCACTTATACAACTATTATTTTGATTATCAATATCGTTATCACTATGACTAGTATCATTACTATCATCATTATTATCAGTATTATCATTATCATTATCATTTCTATTATCAATTTCATTGTCACCATTATCATGAATTATATTTCTATTATCATTATAGTTATTATCATCATTATTATGATAATGATAATCATTATCATCATCATCATTATCAACGATATCTTATAATTATTACCATAAGTTTCCTTATTATTATTACTTCAAATATTATCAATATTGTTGCTATTACTGCTATATATATATATATATATATACTACTGTTATTATTCATATAATTATTAGTATTATCATTGACATCATTATCATCATTATTGTAATCATCATTATCATCATTATTGTAATCATCATTATCATCCTGATCATCATCACTATTATCATCATCGTCATCATCCTTAGTGTTATTTTTTTTTTTTTTTCATTATTTTTATAATTCTATTACTAGTAATAGTAGTAGTAGTAGAAGTAACTGTAGTAGTATTATCACTATTATCATTATTGATATCATTCAGTATTTTGATAATCATGATATGTACTTTTTCATTTTCTAAAAAGTGTCTATGATCGTATTTGTGACATATTGTATATTCATAAAGTAGTTATCAAGGGTTATTACCAACAAAATATCAAATAATATGAAAAGAAGAGGAAGA
>NW_028234425.1:35408258-35410758 GCF_977035675.1 Penaeus japonicus | reverse complement strand
CTTGAAATGCAACAATTCTTTTTCAGAATATGCATGGTATAAGAAATATTATGTTGCGGAAGTCATCGAATATACTTACGGAACATGACAAGATAAACATGCTATTTACGATGAGTTCTCTATATACCTGTAAAGTGACCGATCTTGTGAGAGTAATTGATTCAGGCATTGACTAAGGAGAAGCAGAAGCGTAATCGAGAAGTTGATATAGATGAGAGAAGGAACTATCCGTCAGTATTAATACAAAAGGATTTCCACTGTCATCATGATCTTCGCTTCTACCATATAATTTCTATCGCATGATATAAATCATGTATAAGGTGAGGCGAAACAGAAATCTTGATCATAACCAAAATCATTATCAGTATTACAAATAAGATTTCCAGTCTCATCAAGATCTTTACTTCAGCTGTATCTTCATCCATGGTACGGATAATATCATTGCTTTTATGATTAGTGGTATCACAATCATACTATTATTCTATCATCATCAGTAGCATCAGTAATATTATGACTATTATCCTTATCACTATTAATAAACGACTATTACAACTGCAAGTCTTCTCCTTCATCTAATCAGTATCATAATTCATCTTGTTGTTATCATTTCTAATATGGTTCTTATCATCAGTATCCTTATCGAGATTATTATCCTCTTTAGCAGCAGTATCACTATTGTATATACTATCATTGATATTGGTGTTTTCTTATTGTTGTTGTTACTATAATTATTTCATTGTTATCATATTTATTACTATTATTATTATCATCAATATCATCCACAATATTATCATTACTATTATTACCATTACTGCTGCTATCATTATAATCGGCATTACATTACTAATATCATTATTGTTGTTCTTGTTGTTGTATGTATTATCATCATTATTGTTATTATTACCATTTCTATATATATCATCATCATTTTTTTTATCAATATGAACATTATATTATTACCAACATTATAATGAGAATTATTATCATCCTTATTGCTATCATCATTATCATTATGGTTATTATGATCATTATCATTACTATTATTAATATCTTAATCATCATTTTAATCATTAATCATCATATCTTTTTTACCCTTATTGCAATCAGTATTATTGATATTATCACTACCATCAATATCAATAATATTAACATTATCATTATCAATAGTGTATTATAATTAGCTTATTGTTATCAATATTATCAAATTCATTACTACAACAAGTGGCAAAAGTAGAAAAGAAAATATCATTTTAACTATTATCATTACTCTATCATTATTATTAGCAACATTATTCTTGATATAATGACTAAATCCTCGTCATTATTGCTGCCATGCTTATCATCATGACTATCATTATAAGTACTATATTTACTTTAATCATTATCAATTATTATTATCTTTATCAACTACTCTATTGATGCTATTTTCATCATCTTCATCCTAATTGTTAGTATTGTTATTTTCATCATAACAATGCTACTGTCTTTAGTAGTTTTATCATTATTATCAATATTGTTATCCTTATTATTATCATTATCATGTTCTTTTGTTATTACTGCTATCATTTTTCATATCATCATTATCATTCCATCATAATTGTATCATTATCATTATTATCATTATCATTACTATTATCATTACTTTCATCATCAATATCAATATCATTACTTTTTATCATATCATTATTATCATTACTATTTCTGCTGTTATTATCATCATCATTATCTTCATCCTTGAAATCCTTAGTATTAATGTTATTATCAATATCGCTATTATTATCAGTATCACTATTACCATCGTTCTTATCATTATCAATATTGTTATTACTATCTTTGATATCATTATCATTGTGTTCATTATCATTACTATTGTTACTACTATTACTATTATCATTATTAATATTACTATCACTGTTATTACCATTATCATTACCATTATCATTAGTATCATCATCATTATCATTATTATTATTATTTTTCATTATCACTCTAATTATTTCGAACATTATCATTATTGTTGTGGTTGCTGTTCCTGATATTACTATAATTATCACCATTACTTTTATCATCCTTTTTGTGATTATCATTATCAGCAGCATCATGATTATACTTGTTATCATTAATATCACCACTGTTGTTATTCTTCTTATTGTTATAATCATTATTGCTAATGCTATTGCTACTTTAATTATCATAGGCAGTAGTATTACCATTGTCATTATTCCATTACTATTTTCCTATCAGTATCATTATCATCATTGTTACTATCATTGTGATTATCCTGATTATCATTATTGCTGTTTTGTTATTATCACAATTATCATTGTTTTTAACATTGTTATTATTATAACTATCATTATTATCATCATCATTATTGTTGTTGTTATTTTTAATATTGTTATCATCATCATTAATATCATCCTCATTATCATTATCATCAATATTATTCTTTTTTGTTACCATTATTATTATTTTAATTTACATTGTCATTCCCATTTTA
>NW_028234425.1:35400758-35403258 GCF_977035675.1 Penaeus japonicus | reverse complement strand
AGACATGGGAAAGAAAATCAATATTATTTAGAACATTTATTTTATTCATATACATAAAACTAATATGTAAAACACTGAATAAGAGGGAGATATATTTAGCTTCACATAAGCTAAACTAAACTCATAAAATAAAAAGCGAAATATAAGAAATATAGAATAATTGATATAGACATTTGTAAATGCATACAGTCATATTCAGTTTCTAGATATATGCACTGTTGAAATAGAAATATACCTATCTATACAAGAGAAATACACCTATAATGATTCATTATAGATAATGAAAAAAAAATATATATATACATGTCAGAAGAAAGAGAGACAAACAGGAGTACACAATGGAACGGATGTAAAACCCTTATCTATTAATACACGCTAAAATAATCAATAAAGCATATATTCGAGTTCCTACATTAACACCTGCGAGTAAAGATGAATCCTTTTTCCACTACAGATATGGATATTATAGTCAAACAAAAATCCTTTATGATTGCTAACAAATATGAAACATGGGGGAAAATAACTGTTCTACCCCCTGAGTAATATAGATCGCTGTCAGTTTCAAATTACCGGAATTAATCAGAGGCTACTGATTACATCGAAAAATATAACAAACCCCAGATATATGCAGACAGGAAAGGATACATAACCGCAGTTTGATTCAGTTTAATTAAAGAACGTGACGAACAACCTGTCACAGAAGGCTATTTACGACAATAATCTGGGAAAGTTTCACCCAAGGCAAGGTGGGGAAGGTCCAGCTACGTCAGGTGAGAAAAAATTACCTTGACGATCCTTCGAATGAACTTACATGAACTTGCAGTAAATATATCAGTGTGAAAGTATTTTCATGTATTTATCCACTCATCTAAAGTACCTATCGATAGCTGTATCTATCATTATTTTCTATCTTTGTATTCGTTGTAATTAATGTTATTGGAATTTTTGTTGTTGACATTATGATTATCAGAATTGTTGTTCTTTTATATCATTACCATTACTGGTATTATTATCATCAATATCATTATCACCATTATGATTATCAATAACACTATCATTATCTTTATTAGTTTTATTATTATCATTGTTCTTATTATCATCATCACCATCATCATTGTCATTACTGTCATTATTACTATCATCACCATCATTGTCATCATAATTATAATCATTATCATTCTCATTATTATCATTATCATCATACTTATTACTATCAGTTGTAGGATTGTTTTATCATTACTATTATCATCATTTATATTACGCTGTTGTTATCAGCAGTATCCATTTTACCGGCCTTATTATTTTTACCATTACTACTCCTACTCCAACAATTATCATCATTATCATTATTATTACAAACACACAGATAAATAGATAGATAAAAAAATGGTTATCATGTAGTGACATGGTAATAGGATACAGAACTCACACGCACACACCACACACACGCACACACACACACCTCAGCTCACACACACATCACACACATAATTATATATATATATATAATATATATATATATATTTATATATATATATATATAATGAATTTTATGTATATATATGTATATATATATATATAATATATATAGTTATATTATATATATGTTATATATATATAATATATTATTGATTTATATAGGTATATATATTATATACATTATTGTTACATACATACTATAGACAATAAATTTATATATATATATATATATTTTATTTTATATATATATTCTATATACATTATCTTATACATACATATATATATATATTATTATATATATATATATATATATAGTATATATATAATAATGTATATATATCATATATATTGTTATTATATATATATATAATATATAATATTTATATATAATATATATATATATATATTTTTTATATTCTATACTTAAGATTGTATATTATATATCATATATAGATATGTGCATGGGTGTATACATATGAACAGATAAAGAAGTTAATAGAATGATATACAAGAAAATCAACATACACACTCACGCGCACCTGTATAACAAGGTACTGAGTACCGGTATTGTACAATCTATATGAGTAGTAAGACTGATGCTCATGAATCGGTTATGGCGAGGTTAAGGAATTTGTTATCCCTTTTCTATTTTTCAAACATGGATATCTAATGCGATACAATAGTCCTAACACATGATAAAATATATCCGTCAAGTGCAATAATTGATAAATGAACACGTTAGATAATGCACTTCTCTCAACAGAGTTGGGTATGTACAAAGTATAACTTTCCTAACTATATCTAGATTAAAACAATAAACATAATAACAACCTTAAAAAACTCAAACTCATATAGATGACTATCAAACAATTGCAATCTGCAAGCAAAGGAAGCCTGGACGGACAGCTCGGCAGCGAGAGTGGGGATAATATTATATCCCTGCCATTAACATAATTGTTTACCCAGCCTCCAACCGGCGCCATTTTGAGTACTATATCTGCCGGTGACTCTCATCTGAGCC
>NW_028234425.1:35392941-35400658 GCF_977035675.1 Penaeus japonicus | reverse complement strand
ATATATATATATAATATATATTATATATATATATAATCATTATATATATATATTATATAATATATATATATATGTCTACATTTCAATTTCAGCAATAATCATTTGATATCGACATACTGATAATGGTGACTCCTAAATTGTGGAGAATATGGACACATTATTTCTTAAAATCTCAGAGGCATTTTGCGTGTTTTATTATCATTATTCTTTTTAGAACATAAATAATCAACATCAGTCAAAATATCACAAACCTTCAACTTAAAAAAAATAGATAAATGATTCTAATGACACCGTATTTCTTTTTCAATACTGAATGGAAGATTGAAGCGTTTAACAACATTATATTAAAAATAAACTTAATAAAAACAACCTCTTTCTGCTTAAAAGACAATGATATTCATTCTTTAATTCAGAAAAAAACAAATCTTAAAACTGGGATCATATCCTCTCCAGGTACTGCGAAGCCAGAGCTAATGGAGTCATTGGAAAGTAGTATTACGAATTTTATTTATATTATATCATAAGAAAATACAGCTTGTATCGCAAACTTTAAACACTTGGGATCTGTTGACACTTTTTCCTTTTAACTCATCAGGGGAGAGATGTGAGTCGATGATAGATCGTATCTACGGAGAAGACTGAGTGGAGCAAGTTCGATTGCGATCGAGTCAATAACATTCCTTACCTTGGTTAGATCCAACCCGCCATGAAAGTACAATAGAGTTCATGTTAATACACGCAGCGACTGAACAGGGATCACGTGATTTCAAAAGCTCTGGATGAAACTAATAGATTGAAATTAAACATACAGCCATTTTGTATTACCACAGATCAGCAAAGCATAACAGTCTATAAAACTAATATTATTGGAGATAATTCAATACTAGTAGGAAGAATGGTGGAGAAAAAAAAAAACGATGACAGCTGAAGAAGAAAAAAACAAGAAAAATGTTGACACTTAGTGGAAAACAAGCAACAGATGAAAATATTTGACCTGCTGTTAAAAGAATGTGATCCTTTTCATTACTTTGGTTATATCATTTTTAAAACTGACACTTGAAAATGATATAGAAATGAACAATTTCTCTTCTTGGCACTGGCATTATCATCATCAATATATTTCAGTGCTATTCAAAAGAAATAATACTCTGTGACAAAAATTTTGCCTATAAATTTAAAGAAAGAGGGATAGAGATAGGTAAAAAAAATGAATGTGAGAAATTAAAAAAATAAGAATTGCAGAAGTAGGAAGACAATGGTAAGCTCTTGGATTTCGAAAAACCATTGTGATGATATTTATTATTGTTATCGTCATATGAAGATTATCAAACTATCATTGCTGTTGATAGTATAACAGTAATGATAACTGACATTAATCCTTATTACTTCTATGATCATTATAATTTTTATTATCCTTATCAATATTGTTATCATATTGATGTTGATATTATTATCAACACTATTATTAAGATTGTTGTTGTTGTTATGATTATTAAATAACAAATCATAGTTGTAAAAGGGTTAAAATCTTATAATTATGATAATGGATGATGGATGGATGATCTGCATCATCACCTTATCTAGTAATCATCACTCACTCATCATCATTATCTGCTCTCCACTCACGTCCATAATCATCACTACAGTATAATCTCATTATCACCATTCACTTCTTTATAATCATCACTTTTACCACTATTGTTGTTGTCGTTATTACTATCATTATCATTATTGATACCATTATCCATATCATTATCACCATGATCATCATTATAATCATACTTGGGTTCATCATCGTTACCATCAGCAACACCTTTTCATTGTAACTATTATCATTATTTTCCTCCTATTTATTTTCATCATTCTCATTATCAATATTGTTATTATGATTATTATCATTACTATTATTATCACTGATATTACTATTTGCACTACTAAAGTAATAATTATACTAAAAGATGCAATGAATCTCTACAGCGGAACGCTATAAAACAACTTGGTTATGATCATTATGATGATGATAAAAATAATAGTGTTACTACTACTACTACTACAACTAACAATAATGATAGTTATAATAATAATGATATTAATAATAACACTAATGACAATAATGAGGATAATGATAATAACAACAATTATAATAATATTAATAGAAATGATTATGATAATCCCAATTATAGGAGTGATAATGATGACGATAATGATGATGATAATAATAATAATAATAATAATGATAATAATGATAATAACAAGAACAACAACAGCAACAACAACAACAGCAACAATAATAATAGTAATAATAATAATAATGATGATAGTAATGATAATAATAATAACAATAATAATAATAATAATGATGATGATAATAATAATAATAATGCTAATGCTATTAACAATAATTATAATGATATAATAACAATAGAATAATATTAGTACCAATAATGATAAAATGCTCACAAGGCCACATGAGGTTACCAGTGCATGAGTTTCTGGGTTTATGATTGCATGATGGAAAAGTTTAAATGTCTGGATGTGAATGGGTCATCAGTAAACCGGTTTTCTAGCATTGCCGCGTGAGTGTGCATGACGCATTCTGTCTGACCTTCACAGGGTAGTTTAGTGCATGAATTGCAGTTGCTAAATCCACAGTCTGTACTTAATGAAATGATAGTTTTGATTTTTTTTTTTTTTTGTCATTTTTTTATCATTATTTTGGGGGATTATCTTTCATTTTCTTGTTATCGTTATCATTAATTGTTTAAAATCATTGTTATCATTGCTGTTTCTTATTATTATTATCATTATTATTATCATCATTATTATTATGTCATTATCATTATTATTATCCTCATAATCATTATCATTATTTCTATGAACACTATTATCATTATCAGTATTATCATCATTGATATCATTTTCACCACATCATCCTCATTATCACTATTATTAGCATTATTGCTATCGCAGATATTATTGTTAATGATTTTGATAGTTTTGCTTTTATATTATAAACATTATCATTATTGTCATTCATATCTATTATCATTATTTCCGTATTATACTATTATTATACTATATTACTATTCTTACGATCATCAACCATACCATTAATATGATGTTATCATTGTTGACATTACATTTTATGCATTATTAGTAGTTCTGGCAACATTCGTAGAGGTACTGTTCTTTTCAGTATTTGTATTTTCCTACAATCATTTCTAACTGCATTACTAACAGAGTAGAATAAAGTATAAAGCTTGTCATTTCCTACTTCGTAATATTGTTTATACTGTGTTGTAATTTTTTCTCTGACAGACGTGTCCTCAATGTAATTTTCATAAAACAATATTTCAACCTATGCGAAGAATTCACACAATCGAAAAAAGGCAAAGAGTGAATTTAGAATAACAATAAAAGTAGAATTTTATTCTAGATCTGTGACATGTCATCTTCGCTCTTTCATCAATCAAAAAAGTGTGTATTTTTCCGTAGTACAAAAAGCTCGTTCTCGTTGGAGCCCGAAACGCTGTAGGCATTTTACCAAACAGATCTCGTGTTATTTTGCCTCTGCTTTTACTCGGCAACGAGAGGAATATTCGATAGTTTATGAATGTCACGACGTAATTCGAGCTCGTACCTGACCTCCGTTCATTCACAGCGATCTCTCTGGGACCATTGCATAGACTGGTAGTTTACATAATTCCTCCTAACAACGTAGGGGTGGAAGAGAAGAAATGGGGAAAGACGAGAGGGATAGAAGGGGAAAAAAAAGAGAGGATGATATGGAAAAAAAGAAGTTGAATAGGACATGTGAGGATGAAAGGGAGATAAAGGGAAAGGATGAAAAGGAAAAGAAGAAGCAAGAAGAAAAGAGATCAAGAGGGAAAAGACAAGAGTCAGAGAGGGAGAGCGAGGTCTGTGTAACGAGGGTTATATAGGGACTCTGCCGCAGGGTTCTGTAGTATGTCCGTGAGCGATCTATTGATATGCATTGAACACTCACGATGACAAGTGAACACGGCCTTCTGTCTCAGCGGATTATAGTGGATGGAATCTGGTGGCTTTTTTTTTCTCTCTTTTTTTTTTTTTTTTTTTTTCTTTTTTAAGACATTTAGTTTAGTTTATATATCTACATTGTTATGAAAAGGGGAATATTTCCTTAGAGTGAATAACGACATCAACCTTTTTATGAAGTTAGGTATTAATAAACGAATGTACTGAATGATACTATAAATATGAGAAGGAGAGAAAGAGTAAGAGAGGGAGACAGAAACAGACACATACACAGAGGCGGAGACAAAGAAAGATAGAAGGAGAGAAAGAGCGGAAGAGACGAATCGAGAATCAGAGAAAGAGAGGCGAGAGAGAGGAAGAGAGAAAGAAATAAAGAAAAAATGAGAGAGAGAGATAGACCAGAGAGGTGGAGATTGAAGGAAGAAGAGCAAAATCTACCAATTCTTGGTAATTCTGGAGAAATAACTACACTTTTGATGCAAATGAAATGATTAAACTCATGCTAATATATTATATTCAGAATTTCATCCCATAATGATTAGATGAATACAAGACCAGTTTAATGAGCCGACATAGAAAGAACAACAAACCGGTGTCTTCAACACAAACAAAGTTGTACCTACGGAGATGTTACTAACGTTCTGATTTTATATAAAAGATATTTAAAACTTATTCTTTCTCGTAACCTGTTGACTACATCCTAACAAGCGATTCCAGTAATATTTACATGCCAGATAAAATAAAGTATATTAACACAGCAAGTACATGCATATATTCAGGTGTAAAATCTGCACACTACTTTGATTTAAATAAAAGATTCAGCTTTTCTGAAAAGAGAGAGAGAGGAAAAAATGTTAAAAATGACAAAGTAAAACGAATCCTCGATCACAAAAAAGTAAATATTCAATGTAAAGAATTCCCTGGCCAAAAAAGAGCTAGTGTCTGTTATTAAACGATATAGAAACAGACATAGAAATATACATGTTAGAACAATAAAGGTATAAACAAATAAATCAATATATATAAAGAAGAGAGCCAAACAAAAAAAAACAAAAACAAAACAAAAAAACACACAAAAACACACACACGCAAGCATGCAAACATACACCAGACGAAAGGGTTAAAAGTCTCACCCCATAAATGCAGGAATCCACAGGTGACAGTATTCCCGACACTGTTATTTCCTCACACACAATAAAAGGTGACTCAACCAAGGGGTGAAGGGAGAGAGAAATAGCTGGCTGAACGAACCAGGAAAGAGAGAGATAGAGTAAAAAGAAAAAAAAGAAAAGAGAATAAACAAAGCAGGAGAGAGAGAGACGTATATTGAGATAATTAGGTGAGGGAACCGAATGAAGAAGAGAAAAAGAAGAGTGAGAGAGAGAGAGAGAGAAGAGAGAGGGGCAGGGAGGAGGGGGAGGGGGAAGAGAAGGAGGGGGGGAAGGAGAGAGAAGAGATAGAGAGAAGAGAAGAGAAGAGAAAGAGACAGACACACTCACATGTAAAGCGAGGAAGAAGAGAGATATAGAGAGATAGAAAGAGAGATAGATAGAGATAGATAGAGAGAGATAGATAAAGTGAGAGAGAGAGAGAGAAAGAGAGAGAGAGAGAGAGTCGCTTAGCATTAAAAGATAATGAGAAAGGAAAATGCTTGGTGGGGATTCGTAACATATTGTAGTAGTAAAAGATGAGTGAGGGGAAAGCCGGAGAAATGCGGTTAGGGAAAGGAAATGGATGTTTAAAGAGAAGGGCGCTGAAGAGGAGGGAATGAATAAGAGATGTAATAAGATATTAGCAAGGATTATAACACGTGAGGTATGGTCTTGCGGCTTTCTCTGCTGATGATCAGAAATTAAGAGTATTATATACTGGATTTATGTTATATATTTAGCCATGATTGTGGTTATTTGATTCTTTGTTTTTTTTATGGTTAAATGAATCCTTCTCTCCTCTTCTCTCTTCCTCCCTCTTTTCTTTTCCTCTTTTTCTCCTCTCTATCCTCTCTCTCTTCTCTCTCTCTCTCTCTCTCTCTCTCTCCACTTTCCACCTTCTCTCTTTCTCCTCCTCCTCTCTAATCTCTCATCATCTCTCGCTTATCTCTTCTTTTCTCTCTCTTCTCATTTCTTCTCTCTTCCTCACTCTCTCTCTCTCTCTCTCTCGCTCTTCTATCTTTATCTCTCTCTCTCTCTCTTTCTCCTTCTCCCTCCTCCCTCTACTCCTCATCTCTCTGACACAATCATACCGACTCTCCACTCGCTCTCTCTGTTTTGTCTTTACACTTTTCTTCTCTCTCTCTCCTTTCCTTTCGTCTTTCCTCCTTCCTTTCTCTTGCTCTCTCTCCGCTCTCTCTCCTGTCTCTATTCCTCCTACACTCTACTCACTCTACTCTTACTCCTCTCTCATCACGTACTCCACCTTCAATCATCTGTGTACTCCACTTCTTCCTTGCACGTCTCTCCTTTCTTCTTCTCTCTTTTCTCTCTCTCTCTCTCTTTCACTCTCATCTCTCAGTCCTTTCTCTCGCTACCACAGCATCACCTCTCTCATGATCTTTCCACCTCTCTCCCTCTCTCTCTTTTTATTCGTGTTTATATATATATATTGTAGATATTATAGATATAATATATTATATATATATATATTATATATATATTATATTCTATATATTATATATATTATACTATATATATATCTATCATATATAGTATTATGTGGGCTGTGTTGTGTCGTTTGTGTGGTGTGTGTGTGTGTGTGTGTGTGTGTGTGTGTGTGTGTGTTTATGTGTGTGTATGTACTGTATAGTATAGTATATTAGATGAACAAGTAATATCACGTAACAAAATAATGTTTTACTGCATATTTTGCACCTTTTACATTAGTGTACATTCTCTTTACATTTTATATCATATCAACGTTTTTAGCGACTTCTCTCGCAAAGCTTATAGCTGTTCAACAGATCAAAAGCTAACACTTAAGCGCACTAGATTAATTAAGATTAGAGTAGATTGATGTTATTTTACATACTACCCTAAAGCTCTTAAACTCTTCTTATCACGCGATCAGGTAAGAGCTAGTAAATCCAAACGTTTATATGAAATTTCAAATTGATACATTCGCACGCCTTTGTTTCCTCTTCGTTCGCAAATAAAATGTAAAATGAACAGAGAAAAAATAGAAACATCAGTGTATGTTGGAGGGAAATGCACTAAGTTTAAAACAGGGAAATCTGCGTATGTAACTGCTGGCTTTTGTTCTGACATCCGTTAAAACACGTGACAAATTCTTTTGGATACAAATTTATAGTAAACGTCACTCTTACGCAACAAGTTCAGGGGATTGTAGTAGTCGGTGCAACTTCTGCAACTACAAGAAATCGTCGTTAAACTAGTAATTTCAAGATATTTTTAACATTATTGATCGTGATTATTTCCATGGCTGTAAGGAAACGAGGATAAACTTGAAATAAGTTAATACTTTTTCATTGCCATATTAAGTAGGAGATTGCATCTTCCTGTATAACGTTTGCAACCTTATTTATTTATTTATTTTCTATTATTACTATTGTTTTTTCCATTTTGTTGTGTTTTTTGTTTGTTTTTGCTCTGCTATTAATTGTTTTTGATAATGACCAGATATATAGGGGGCAAAGAGGGTAATGCCACGAGCCCCTAGACAGAGGAGCCCCCCCCCCCCCACCCTA
>NW_028234425.1:35385441-35390441 GCF_977035675.1 Penaeus japonicus | reverse complement strand
TATATATATATATATACATATATATATATGCATAAAATATATATATGATAATATAATCTTATATTTATATATAATATATATATATACATTATATATATATATCCTGTATAATATATATACATATATACTAATATATATATTATAATATATAATATATATATTATCACTATATATATATATATATATATATGCATATAATTCTATATATATAGATTATATATATATAGAATTTTATATATATATATATATAAATATATATATATTTTTTTTTTCTTTTTCTTCTTTTTTTTTTTTTTTTTATACACACACATATATACACACCCTGAAAATGTTTATGTATGTTCATGATATTAGATGCCATATTATGTCATAATAATTTTGAATATAATTCATATTTGTAACGATAAAATGTTTAATCATATAACACATTACTTTAGATTTGTGAGTCATTACCACTGATAATGGTATGACAAATTTAATCATTCACGATATAAAGAACAATACTAATCAATTAAAATTGTTTCCATTAGCACATCACATTCCCTAGATAACAGAGAGTGACTTGTAAGACGAACATAAGATGTAATAAAAATGTTTATTTTATATTTTGATTAACTCCTAGCGGAGGGAAGGGAGAGATGAATTACAAAAGTATTTCATCAGTTATAATTTCTTTAAGAAATAGTAATAATCTCAGTTCGGGATAATATGGAGAGGACCGATGATTATATTTATCTTCAGAAATCTCCGAATGTTATCAATAATGATAACAATAATTCATTAATGATTAAAGATGATAATGGTGTAGTAACAAAAAGGATAATGATAGTTAATAAAATGCTAACAACAAAAGTAATAAAGATGATAATAGACACAAATGATAGGGATTTATCAAATCAAAGCATAATATCAACATCAATTTGTGATAAGAATTAAGATAAAGATGACAATAATAATAATGATAGTAGTGATAATAGCAATGAATGGTAGTACTAATGATAATAATGATCATGATTACAATAACTGTGGCAATGGTGATAATGATGAAAGTAGTAATATTTATCATGAAAGTGATGATGACGATAATGATGGTAATAATGATAATGATTATAGTAATAACAGTAATGAAAAACGATAATAGTATTGAAAATGATAATTATCATTATCATTATCATCATTATAATGATAATCATAATAATAATGGTGAAAATGATGATGATAATAATAATAATAATACTACCAATGATAAAGTATCATATGATGATATTGATAATAATGCTAATAATCTGATCTGTTCATCTCTCTCTCACTCCCTCTCCCCCCCCCCCTTTCTCTCTCTCTCTCTCTTTGTATACACACATACATGTGAGTGTGTGGGTGTGTTTGTGTGGTTGGTTGTTCGTCAGGAACTTACTCTCTCGTAAGTACAAGGATATGTATGAATGTGTAAAGACGAAGGTCATAGTGATGGTATGGTGATGCCAACGACGCGATAACATCAATGCTTGTGATGCCACCTTTCATCATAATCACACAATTTTCCCCCAGTCTCAATACTGTGTGACGACCTGAACTCATTCTGCATCAACCGGGCCTTTGGTATTTGCAGAAAGTGAATACACAGCGTCCATGTGCGGTATTTATTACAGTGTCTGCCCTTTCTCTTATCAAGTATTTATCCTCACACACGGAGCAACTATTCAATGGCAAAGGGTTGCAGAGCCACGATAAAAGGCTATGATGATAGACTGCTTTGCTTCTGCATCAAGAGAATCCTAGTCCAGATTATCTTCTGTCCTGATGACGATAAAGATAGTCATACTACTTATGATAATAATGTCAGTCGAAATGATAATTGATATATTAGTGAAAAGAAATCTAATATAACAAGGATAAAAAATATAGCATTATCAAAACTTTATCTAGTAGACCGTTCATATCTATATCTATCTATCTATAATTGAATGTATATATATATAAATTAAATATATATATATATAGTTAAGAGAATATATATATATATATATATATATATATTAATATGAGTATATTGTAACAATATAAATATATATGTAAATAAATATTATATATATATATAATATATAATATATATATAATAGATATATATATATATAAAATTGTATGGATATGTTATACATATATATTATAGAATATATATATATATTATATATATATATATATATATTAATGTATATATATATATTTAAAATATAAAGATATATATATATAATATATATATGTTATTTTGATAAATATACAGATATATGGTTTGAATATATATATATATATATATATAATTATATATTTAATAGTAGTTCAATACATATATATATATATAAATAAGTATAATATATATATATTATATTTATTTATATATATAACATATATTATAAAGATATATAGATAATATATATATATATATATAATATATATAATATATATAAATATAAATAATATAAACATACTTAAAATATATAAACTATTATATAATAAATATATATAAATATATAATATCTAATAATTATATATAATATATATATATATAATTATGTATTATTTACAATACATATAAGATAAATATGTATATATATATAAATAATATATATATATATATATACATTATATTTATATATATATATATATATTTATATAAATAATATATAAATATAAATATATATATATATATATAATATATATATACATATATAAATATATATACATATATATATATATATAATATATAAATCATAGATATATATATAGATATACATTCTATATATATAGATAATATAAATAATATAGATAATATATTATATATATACAAATGATACATATAGAGAATAAATATATATTATATATAATAGTTATATAAATATATATATAATAAATGATATATTATACATACTACATACATATATATATATATATATAATATATCAATATATATAATATAATAGTATCAGAGGTTATATATATAAATTATATATATAGTAGATATATAGACTATATATATAGATATAGATATATATATATATAAATACAAAGAATATATAGATATATATTTAAATATATATATATATATATATATATATATATATACACATACATATATATATATAGATTTATAGATATATATATATAAAATAGATATAGATAAATATGTAATTTATATATATATATATATTTATATATATATAAATATATATATATTATATATAATATATATATATATATATATAATATATAGTCCACAGTATTAATTAATATATCAAATTGAAATTCCGTTCAGTATTATATGAATAAAAAAGGAGACATGCTTTCGTTTAATTCGTTTCAAATATTCTAATCTGTGGACGTGTGCTTGCAGAGGCCTACTGGTTGGTGCCCACTTTCACCTGCCGAAAGTTGTTTCGGCGGAGTGTTATCCGGTTAAAAAGATATTTGGTGTTTGATGTAAGATGGGTTTGCTATTATATTGTATTTGTGATTGTGATAATTATAACTATATGTTTTTAATATCAATTTAGTATATTTTGTAATATTTGATATACATAGAAATATATATAACATACCATATAATAAAACATATACATATAAATATATATATATATAATATATATATATATATATATAATATATAATATATTTATTATAATATAATATATATATAATAGATATAGATATATATAACATATATATATAAGATATATATATTTTAAATATATATATATAAATCTATATATAAATATATATATATATATAGATTGATATAGATATATATCTATTTATATTCATATATATATATAATAGATAGATAGATAGAATAGATAAGAGATAGATTTATATATAATATATATATATATAGATAGATATAAAATATGTATATATATATAATATATATATAATATAGTCGCCTATATATATATATATATATATAGATATATATATAGTATATTATTATATATATTTATAGATATGTCAGTAGACTTATACATTAATATAATATAGATATATATTATATATTTATAGATATAAAGATATATATATATATATATATATAGATATATATGAAGATAGCTCATAACATAGATATAATATAGAATATATATATAATATATATATATAATATATAATATATATTAATATGAGTCTGTATACATTAAATATATATATATATATATATAATATATATGATATAGCATATATATATAATATATATTATAATATATATAAATACATATAAATAATATATATATATATATAATAATATATATATATATAATGATACATAATATATATATATATATATATATATATATAATATAATAGATATATATATATACTAAAATCCGCATATATATATATATATATTATATATAATTATATATATATATATATATATATATTTAAATAATATATATACATATATATAATATATATATTATTATATATATATATATATATATATAGATATATGCATATATATAAATAAATATATATATATAAAATATATATAAATAGATATAAATAATTTAGTATAGATATTTATATTGATATCATATGATATATGATATATATATTTTTATATATATATATATCTATAAATATATATATATATATATTTTTATATGTAGAATTATATATTATATATATATATAATATATATATAATATAGATTTAACTCATATATATATTTATATGAGTATATAAATGTCTAACAATCTCACACTATCACTACTCACACACATAACTCACTCAACAAAAACTCTCAGACACTCTGTCACTCACACACAAACAACTCTCTTTCTACTCAGAGTAGACACAAGAGAGAGAGAGACAACACACTCACATAGATACTCCCCCTCCCTCTCACAATATCAATATAAATACAAACTTATACTGCTCATCGCACTAAATCTACCATATATATATATATATAAAACACTACAATAATCAATAACTAAAAAATAATAATCTAA
>NW_028234425.1:35352941-35355441 GCF_977035675.1 Penaeus japonicus | reverse complement strand
TTTTGAATACATGCGATCTTGCTCACAGTTGGACAGTTCCCCATACCATATTTACAGCGAAAATCCAATTCCACAAATAAAGAGAAGCATACACTGATCTTGTAATAACAACCTGAAAAGAATACTGACTGATTAATTTCTTTGATGGAATATGTATGTTTAATAAATGATAACGATTACAAAAAATGATTATATAGACAGATAGAAGTGTATATAGCCATGCCATGTAAAGGATAAAATCGCTTTTTCGATAGACATAGGACATATAGTGGGGGGGGAGGGGTGATGGGTGGGTGGCGAGTGGTTGAGTGGGGGGGGGGGGGGGGTGGGGGGGGGGGTATATTATAATATATACAAACCAGGCAGAAAATCCCTGATGGTATCATTCCGCGTTTAATGATGGAACAGTATATGCATCTGTGTATACCCACATGTGTAAGTATTCAGATATGTGTCTGTCAGTTTCCGGAATGATGAGGTTCTTTGCCCTTGAGTCAATCTCTATGATATATTGTTTGAAACATCTCATCGACTCTCAAGAAAGACATAGAGATAGCTAAAGAGGAGCCAGTAAAGTGGAAAGATAGAGTAAATAAAGGCAGAGAGAGAGTGATTAAAATCAGAGATAAAAAGAGAAATAACATTTTGATGATAGCAGGGAGCAAGAGAAAAAGATTCTAGCTATGAACAGGAGACATTGTTCGCAACGGTGTTATGACCTGACGTTCCCGTGGTCAGCAATGAATCACAAACACTGACCATCACAGACTCCGCCCCTGTATTTTTAGCTCCGTAAAAAATTATGGAGTCATAATTTCGCCCTATAAGGATTAAAATGACATTGCCAAAAGTTTATTATGAGGATGATAGATGCAGATTTTCGGGGGAAAGAGGGACATTATCTCGTAATATCAAAAAATCGTGAATTATCGCATATATCCTAAATTGGGCAAAACAAAATCGGCGAAGAAATAAATTATTTACGAATGCAACACCGCCGTCGGGTTTTAATGGCCGCTCTGTTTTTGAAGCAAGGTTAGCGCTTTAGCTTTGAATAACAATAACGATGATGATAATAATTCAGTGAAGCACAGAGACCCATCTGGAATTAGAGTCATGAGTCCGGAATACATGAGATAAGCGATTTTAACACACATATGTAAACAGTCCTAAATGTGTTCGCGTTAGCAGCAACCGCAGGGCAAAGAGGTGGTAGTGGCCGGTCCCCCTCCCCTCATCCACCCACCCACCCACCCCCTTCCCCGCCGGACGATAACTTGTCTAGCCAATAGCTGATGGGAATAACATAGCCCACAAGCATATATCGTGAGCGTTTCTAGTTGGTTGTTACAGGGAATGAATATGGCGCCTAAGGGAGTTGAGGATGGGAGGGGGGGGAGGTCAGGGGAAGGGATGAGGGGGGGTGGGAAAGTTGGCAGGATGAGGGAGGATTCGAGGCAGTGGGAGGGGCTATAGGGAGGGGGGAGGGGGGAGGAGATGGGAAGGTAGCGGGAGGAGCTAATAGAGGTAGGGGGGGGGGGGCTGGGAGTTAGCAGGAGGGGCAATCGGAGGAATGTGGGAAAGGTGCGAGGTAGCGGAAGGATCTCAGGGGTGGGGGGGGGAGGGGGAAGGTGACGGAATGGGCTGATGGGGAGGGAAGGGAGGGAAGGAAGGGAAGGGGAGGGAGGGTGCGAAGTAAGGAAGGGGTGGGTGATGGGGGGGGGAGAACGAGGGAATATAAGTAGAAGGGAAGGATTAAGATATAAGGCCGAATCAACCTTAAATATTCCCTACCTCTCTATTCGGAAAACTGCCCCTCAAAAGAAAACATAACATCGCTTTAATACTTCATAAGTTGTATTTGGACGAAGATCATATTAGAGAGATCATTCCCTCCTTTATCGGTGTCCGCAAAATCGATGTGCGTGAGTGCAATTGCAGACGATAAATCACGTACTGTCATTGCACTCCGCGCTCACGCATTCGCTTCCGAAACTTAAAAGAAAAATAACTAGGCATCATTTAGCACCATTTCGGCGTATGTAAGCATACATACATGTGCGTGTGTGTGTATATATTTATGCGAATATATATAGATATGTATATGGCCTGATTATTATTCATAAACTGCTACTAATAATGATAATGATAACATAGTCAATAAAAAAAAATAATGTTAAGAATAGTTACAAAAAGAAAAAAAAAAAAAAACATATGTTATGACAATAATACCAACAACAACAACAACAGTAATAAGGATCATAATAATAATGATTATAATAATGATAGTAATAATAATTTTCAAAATAATGATATGATACAATTAATGTTGATGATAATGATAACGATAACTATAATCATAGTAATGATTACCTAATGGTAGTGATACTATACGACTGATGATAATGATAATAGTTTCATTATTGCTCCTTTTTTTTTTTTTTCCTTTAACAATAATTCCAATATCATGAAATTTTCACCAACGTTCCTTCCAGTAGGA
>NW_028234425.1:35342941-35345441 GCF_977035675.1 Penaeus japonicus | reverse complement strand
GAGATGTTGAGAAGGTAGTATGAGTGTGTGTTTAGGGGGGGGGGGGGGTAAAAGATTAATGTATATATTATGGTTGACAATAAAGCTTGAAAAATATAAATGTTCCAATATGATTGTTAAGAGGAGATGATTAGAATAAGAGGTAATGTAAGTATTAACAATGATGATAGCAAGAACTAAAAAAAAGGAAAGATAATGAGGATAATATCAGTAACAATGATGATTGGAATATTAAAAATAAATGAAACACATAAGTAATGCATAAATGATAATGAAAATTATAATATTGATAACTTTTCTTATTAACGATATCGTTATCATTATCCTCTTCATCATTATCATATAATGCATTACAATGACAAATGATAAGAGCAACACAAATAATGATAATCATAATAATGGTAATACAAATAACAATAATAATAATGATAATGATGTCAGTAATGATAATGATACTATTGAAATAATGGCAATGGTAATGATAACAATCATGATGATGACAATGATAATGATGATAATTATGATAAAATTATGATAATATCAATGGCAGTAATAACAGTGATTTCAATAAAAGTAACGATGATGATTGTGTTAATTATAAGAAGAAAGATAACGGTAATGATTGCATTCATAAGAGTAATACCAATGATATAAAAGATAACAGGAAAATGAAGAATTACAATGATTATAACAAATATAATAATAATATGAATAACAATACAAAAATTGATGACAACAATTATGAAAGCACGTGATGATAATGAATTAATATGATTTATGATTTATATCAGAATCATAACTTTGCTACGTCGTTTTAGAATCATTATTGTTTTTATCATTATTATTATTATTATTGTTACTGATGGTATCGATAATATTAGATTTCTTATTGTCCCAATATTGAATCATGATCTTTATCATTATAAATAATATCATATATAGATGTATATGTATATATATATATATATATATATATATAATAAATATATTATATATATATATATATATATATATATATATTTCATACTCTGTTTCCTTGAGACACCTTTCCTATACATATCATTTTATATTTATATCTCCTGGCCCAGCAAACAAGTTTCAGATTTCCACACCAACAAACACCGACATAACATGTAATTTGAATCTAATTTATAATTTCGTGTAACTCTCCTTTCCAGGCGAAAGGACGACCGATTTTGTCCAATTTCCTGAACTTCAGAAATAATAACATTCTATGATATCCATGACTCTTGTTAAGTGCTAAATCAAGGATTTTTTTTTATCGTGCTTTCACTTTTCTTCAATATGATATTTTAGAAATCGAGATTATCCTTGTTTGTCAACGATTTCTTTTTGCCTTTTGCTGACACAGGTAAAGACAAAGCAAAGTTACATGTTCGTCAATTCCGGTCTTTTATCTGAGAAACAGACATGACTCCAACGAAAGGGGCAATCTCAAAAGACGAGCAAATGATAACTGACACTTCGGAGAGAACTGAATCAATTGGATATATAGAAACTGCAAGCGAAGGCCCCCCCGACTGTATCATATTTTTAACCTCCTCCGAAAGTGAGGCAAGAGATAGAGGGCCATAAATACACCATGAGCCCTAAGAGGAATCTTCAGTATAAGATGAATAATTTGGCCCGAGAGTCATTCTCGTGCTTGGATTTGTTCAATAACGTTCTGGCTTCAGTCAAGATGTCATAATTCTATTCGGTACTAATTTTGCCTTCTAAAAATCTCTTTCTTGGGGATATATTTTATCATAGTAATTCCATGTTTTCTTTTTTTTTTCTATAACTCAATTTGTTGCTATAATGAAACATATGCACTATACGATGAATATAGAGACATGAAAACCAACCTGAAGTTCTGCTAACCAGATGCAAAATCCCATAATACTTAGATTAAACTTATGGGATCTATGAATATAAATAAATCACCATCCTGAGACAGTGCTCTGATTCCCTCTCCAGATGCTTCTGTAATCCTCGCTCTAGAAGTTTTCCATCCCAGGATGAAAAATAGGATAGACAGGATTACGCATTTTAATTGATAGTGATTTTGTAACCGTTTCATTTCCATTGGGTATTGGAAAGGTTCAATCTGTCACTTCTGGGGACACTGCCACACGATTGGGTATAATTGAATATATTACCTTAGAGTTTTGTGATTTTAAATCCTTTCATAAGATTCATAGAATCGTCAATATGTGTAATAAATGTTATATATGATATAGAATCTTAAAGTACCTAGGGGATTAGACATAGTTGAGGGCTAGGCTATGATTGAATGTTTTCGACTCTTCTCGATTTCTTTTATTTTTTTCAGATGAAATCTATGAACCAAATGCGGATGCGACTTCCATTTCAAAACAAAAGCAAACGAGTGCTTCGTATATATACACATACAAGAAAGAAAACTAAACCATGCAGACACTCCATGAGAATGCATGATATATTTGCTCGACGGTTAATCTGTCACAAATACCAGTGT
>NW_028234425.1:35320295-35330295 GCF_977035675.1 Penaeus japonicus | reverse complement strand
AAAAATGATAATAACAAGACACTATAATCATTAACAATAATTATGATGTATAGTTTTTTTTTCGGCTGTTGTAATGATCCTCAAAGATATGATATATTTTCTTTGCAACAAAATCAATAAATCTAATATGTTAAACGTAATAAAAGATTATGATACTAAAACTCATTTTGATCTTCATGATGATGGAGACGAAAATGAGGATCAAGATGATTCATGATGATGGTGATGAATGTAATGGTAATGGTGATGATTGTGATAGATATAATGAAATTATGATAACGATGATAATGATATAATTGAACTTGTATAAACTAGTGATAATGATAATAAATGAAACTGAAAACAACGTCATTGATAGTGATAGTAGTAGTAGTAACATTAATAATAATGATCATAATATTAATAGTAATGATGGAGATGATAATAATATATGATGATGATGATAAAAATAGTATAATGACTGTGATACGAATAACAATAATAACGAGAAGAATATTAGTAATATCAAGGATAATGATGTTGATTATCATTATTTTAACACTGATGCTGATAATGACAATTATAGTTGTAATAACGATGAAAATACCAACAAAATCATCTATAAAAGTGATATAAATAATATTGTTAAAAATAGTGACAATACCAATAGGTATCGCTATTGATAACGATGATAACAAGGGAATGGTAATAACAGTGTTAGTTATAAACCAATCATTATCGGTTATCATTATTATGATTTTCACTCTTATCATTTTTAGAATGATTGCGATTATTATTATCGATATCATTATCTTTATTAATTTTATTGTTGCTATTCCCATTATTTTCAACGTTATTATAATTGTCATTACTGTTATGATTATCATTCTTATTAACATATTACCTTCATTATCTTTATTGTCACTATCATTATCACCATTAATATTAGTGTTATCATTATTATTATTATCATTATCATTCCTATTATAATTATTATCAGTATTATCATTATTATCGTATCAGTATTATCATTATTATCGTATCAGTATTATAATTATCGTATCAGTATTATCATTATTATCGTATCAGTATTATAATTATAATTTTAAAAATAATGATGACAATAACAATAATGATATTCAGATTAAATCAAGCAACAAAAGATGAAAAGAAGAATGACCAGAATATCAGAAAAGAACAGAAAAAAATATATTATATTATATAATATATAAATATATTATATACTACGATATATAACTTTATATATATATATCTGGTATATTATATATATATATATATATCTCTCTATATATATATATTAGATATATATATATTAATTATTAATTATGCTAAATAAATGAAAAAAGGAAAAATTATAATCACTATCAATATTTTGACGCTAGGGATCTCTTTGCGCGCCACTACCTCGTCATTAAACCTTGATATAAATAAATAAAAAATAAAAGAATAAAAATCAATAATAACTATCAACTTCTTTATCATTGTTATCACTAGGTTATCATAAAAACAACGACAACACTAACAGCACATAATCGATAAGGAGAATAAATAAATGATAATAATAATAGCAGTGATAAGATCTATTTCATTAATAAATGATAACGATGATAATGATGACGATAATTGCTAAATAGTAATAAGGATAATAAACAATGGATAATGATATTTAAATACATCATCATTATATTTATAACAACAGTTAACGTATTATCAGTTATGATAATGTTAATGATGTTAAGAACAATAATGTTAGGTGACAATATTGATGACAGCAACAGTAGTCCAATAATGATAGCAAAAATAGTAATTACAATTATGATAGCAAGTGATTATAAAAGATAATCAGAACCATAATAATAATTAACAAACCAATATATGATATAGAGAAATTAATGGTGATAAACAGTACTATTTCCAATATTCAATGGAATGATAACAACCAATATAAGAATTATTTATTATTGGAAAATGACAAGAAACATGGATTATGAAAAATAATGATAAACACCAATATTTATAATAAACCGTTATTATCTAATTTCATTGTAAGAAATAATGGAAATTTTGGGGGGGGGATTGACAGTCATTACTTCCCTAATTACTGTTATTGTTACCATTATAGTTATTATTTCATTATCATTTATCACTTAAATTTAACCTTCATCATTATTATCATAATCACTTTTATACATTATTTTAATTAATTCGACATAACCAACAAACGCAACTCTTATAGTTACAACAAGAATAACCCAAAAAGCTATGATAATAAATGATACTTAATCATAATAATGATATATTAAAAATTGGGCCTATGCACTTAACATTGCATAAAGAAAACTACCAATACAGCAAATGATAATCACAGTAATTAGGATAGTAAGATATTATAGGGTTGCTAGTTGGAATGTTTTGATAAAAGGTATATTAGTTTGGTAGTGTTATTCTAGCTATAGAAATTAGCAATATAGGAAGGAAAAATAATAGGAATAAGAGAAAAAATGTAACCAATACTTCTATTGATATTAATCATGCTAACAATGGTAATAATGATAATATAAATATTGATAACAAAAAGGATTATATATATATACATTTTTTTTTTCTTTACGATAATGATAATGGTAACTAAAGTACTCAAAATAACGATAAAAACAAAAATGCTGCAAAAATTAAAGATGATGATGACGATGATAATGATGATGAAAGTAACACTTATGAAAATGATAGTGATTATAATAATAATATCCATAATAATAGTGATGATGATGTCTATAATAGTAGCAGAAATAATATAGCATTGATAATAATGATATTATTGACGATGATAATAATGATCATAATATTAATAGTAATGATGGAGATGATAATGATATATGATAATGAAGATAAAAATAGTATAATGACAGTGATACGCATAACAATAATAACAAGAAGAATATTAGTAATATCAAGGATAATTATGTTAATTATTATTATTTTAATACTGATGCTGATAATGACAATAATAGTTGTAACGATGAAAATATCAACAAAATCATCTATAAACGTGATATAAATAAAAATGTTAAAAATAGTGATAATACCAATAGTTATCGCTATTGATAACGATGATAACAAGGGAATGGTAATAGCAGTGTTAGTTATAACAATCATTATCGTTATCATTATTATGATTTTCACTCTTATCATTTTTAGAATGATTGCGATTATTATTATCGTTATTATTATCTTTATTACTTTTATTGTTGTTATTCCCATTATTTTCAACGTTATTATAATTGTCATTACTGTTATGATTATCATTCTTATTAACATATTACCTTCATTATCTTTATTGTCACTATCATTATCACCATTAATATTATTGTTATCATTATTATTTTTATCGTTATCATTCCTATTATAACTATTATCAGTATCATCATTATTATCGTATCAGTATTATCATTATTATCGTATCAGTATTATCATTATTATCGTATTAGTATTATCATTATCATCGTATCAGTATTATAATTATAATTTTAAAAATAATGATGACAATAACAATAATGATATTCAGATTAAATCAAGCAACAAAAGATGAAAAGAAGAATGACCAGAATATCAGAAAAGAACAGTAAAATATATAGATATATATATATATAGATATATATATATATATTTATATAATTGATAAATTTTATATATATATATATATATATATATATATGTATATATATATATGTATATATATATATATGTTTAAATATGATATATAGTATATATATAGATATAATTATATATTATATATATATATATATATATATATATATATATATATATAATAATAATGATAATAATAAATAAATGAAAAAAGGAAAATTATATTCACTATCAATATTTTGTCGCTAGGGATCTCTTTGATAATCATTAACTTGATATAGATAAAATAAAATAAGATTAAAAATCATAATAATTATCAACTTCTTTATCATTGTTATCACTATCGTTATCATAACAACGACAACAATAACAGCAATAATGATAAGGAGAATAATAATAATGATAATAATAATAGCAGTGATAAGATTTATTTCATTAATAAATGATAACGATGATAATGATGACGATAATGCTAATAGTAATAAGGATAATAACAATGATAATGATATTAAATACATCATCATTATATTTATAACAACAGTTAACATTATCAGTATATGATAATGTTAATGATATTAAGAACAATAATGTTGGTGACAATATTGATGACAGCAACAGTAGTAATAATGATAGCAAAAATAGTAATTACAATTATGATAGCATGATTATAAAGATAATCATAACAATAATAATAATTAACAACAATATATGATATAGAGAAATTAATGGTGATAACAGTACTATTTACAATATCAATGGAATGATAACAACAATCATAAGAATTATTTATTATTGGAAATGACAAGAAAATGGATATGAAATAATGATAACACCAACATTTATAATAAACATTATTATCATTTATTTCATTGTAAGAATAATGAAATTGATGACAGTCATTACTATTACTGTTATTGCATTACCATTATTGTTATTATCATTATCATTATCATTATTAATACCATCATCATTATTATCATAATCACTTTTATAATTATTTTAATTAATTCGAAATAACAACAAACGCAACAATATAGACAACAAGAATAACCAAAAGCTATGATAATAAATGATATTAACATAATAATGATATATAAAAATGACTATGATAACAGTGCTAAAGAAAATACCAATGACAGCAATGATAATCACAGTAATTAGGATAGAAATAAATATAGTGATGATATTAGGAATGAGAAAAAGTTATATTAGTGGTAGTGTTATTCTAGCAATAGAAAAATAGAAAAATAGGAAGGAAAAATAATAGGAATAAGAGAAAAAATGTAACCAATACTTCTATTGATATTAATCATGCTAACAATGGTAATAATGATAATATAAATATTGATAACAGAAAGGATTATATATATATATTTTTTTTCTTTACGATAATGATAATGGTAACTAAAGTACTCAAAATAACAGTAAAAACAAAAATGTTGCAAGAATTAAAGATGATGATGACGATGATAATGATGATGAAAGTAACACTTATGAAAATGATAGTGATTATAATAATAATATCCATAATAATAGTGATGATGATGACTATAATAATAGCAGAAATAATATAACATTGATAATAATGATATTATTGACGATGATAATAATGATAATAATAATAATGAAGATGATGATAATTACGATAATAGTGATGATGATAATGATAATAAAAACATGATAATAGTAATACCAAAAGAAAGAAAAAAGAAAGAAAAAAAATCATACTAATATTGATCATATTCATGATATTTACAATGATATTTACAAAAATTATGATGATGGTAGTGGTACGAATTACTGGTGATAACAATGAAATTGATAATATACTGATTATGATGATGGTCATGATAAGCACTATATTGAAAATAATATTGATTATAATAAAATCATTCATAGAAATAGTGATAATAATTATGATAATGTCTTTCATTGATAGTATTATCATAATTATTTCTATCATTTTTATCTTGTCTCATCATAGTTGTTACTATCAACTCCATTGCTATTTTTATTCAATCATTATCATTACTATTATTATCATTACAATCATTATCATTATGATGATTATTATCATTATCATTAATAATCATCATTTGTGTTATCACTGTTGCTAACATCGTTATCACTTCTTTAATTATTATATTTCGTCATTATAAAGTTTAACAATAATTATATTGAAAAGGTTGAAGATGGAGATTAGAATTACCCTTCTTACTGTAATTATCATCATTGTTAATATAATCTATATTGTTACTATATTTATCATTAATGCTGTTATTGCTCTTTTTATCAATACTTTAATTATTACTATTACTATCATAGTTACTATTATCATTGTTATTATTATCATGTTTTTATGTTGTTGTTGTTGTTTTTTTTGTACTATACCTTTTTTTATCATCATTGTATTCATTATCATCATAACGATTGTTTTCTTACAATCATAATCTTCATTATGATTACAAATATCATCATATATATTATTATAATTGTTATTATCTTTACTATTACCTTCACCATCATCGTGCTATTATCACCTCCATCATCACTATTAAGAATGTAAAACAAAAAAGTGGTAATAATAATGATGCCTATGAAGAATGATAATGATGATAATAAGGATGACGATAATGATAATAACAAGACTGATAACGGTAATGATGATAATGATAACGCTAATAAAGATGATAATGATAATGATAAAAAATAATGCCAATAGTGATGATGATAATGATAATAATAATGATAATGATGAAAATAAGAAAAATGAATAAGGATGAAAATGAACGCAAATCATGATAATCATCATATTAATAATGTAAATATCATTAAAATAACCATAATAGCAACCCAGAAGAAATCCTTGTGGTAAATAAAGAAATTATTCAGAATATTGCAGATTCTGCGATGTTTTGGAAAACCTCTCACCCTCCACATGTGTATGTATATACGTATTTCTCTATCTATCTTTAGATTTATAGCTGTCGATCTACGTACCTATCTATCTATCTACACACATACACAAACATGAACACACACACACATACACACACACACACACACACACACACACACACACACACACACACACACACACACACACACATATATATATATATATATATATATATATATATATATATATATATATATATATGCACACATACACACACATACGTACATACACAGGCACACACACATACACATATATATATTTCATATCATATATTATGTTCTATTACGATCGTTAAAAGACAATGTACAGGTGTTAATTCAATGAAATTAATTCTAGTTCTTTTTCAGGAGGCGCATGTTAAGAGCATAGATATATCTCATACCATGCCTTTATAGCAATTATATCTAGCAATAAACTTGATACAACAACAGAGCATGAAGGGAAGAAAGTATAAATCAGTGTTGAGTATTGAGACGATCTGGCAACTAACTGGATTTTTTTTTTTTTTTTTTATGAAATTGGATAACATTATTTGTTTTTCATGTCGTAGAGCGTCATATGTTCTGGAACGGGTAAATAATTTGATAAATGTAGAGTGATATCAAGTTATTTCATCTTCATCAACCGGTTTAACTTTAGAAGAACTTTTAAAAGCAGCGCGTTCTAACTTTATTTCTGTACATTTCTGATCTAATACCTTTTAATAAACTTTTTCTCTATCAGCAGCGGTAAGATTTTGCCCCGTTTGGAGAAACACGAATCATGGCAGAGTCGAAATCCGGCTCGGGTTCTTTTTAGTTTACATTTCAATTCATAAACATCGTTTTTCGCCAAATTAATATTCCGTTGGGGGTGCGTCTCTCGCTGTCGAAACAAATCCAATTACCTCGCGCTCTAACTACTTCTGGCTATCTTATAACTATATACTCTTCCTACAAATAGACTCTAGAATATATTTTCTCTCGGCAGGGCCCGTCAAACGCAGCTGACAACGAAAAGATACTTGAGATTTCCGGAGATTTTGTTGAGAGCGTGTTAAGATGGCGGCGTCGGGAGGGGTGGGGGGTGGGGGGAGAGGACTGGGCCCGCGAGAAGCGAGAGGGGACACTGCGCTAAGCTTCATTACTTCTAAAATTTCTACCTGTTTTAGGCTGACGTCGAGCTGAGCTGGAGAGCGTGAGGACGAAAAAAGAATTTCAACACAATTCATGCAAAATAGAATACAGATAGAAACTCATCATGAAACAGAGGGGTAACTTTTTTTTCTTTTCTTTTTTTTTCTCTGCGGGAGAAAATTTCAAATGTATGAGCACCATTGTTGCCATAACGGGATCACTTATTTAAAGGCCACGACAATGATCCGTTTAAACAATGACAAAGCATCTCATGTTTGATTATCAAATACAAGTTTATTCATTATGAGTGCCGAGACCAATAAAAAATAATGCAATAGAATGAGGAAATAGTCATTAATGTTAGTCTAACACTGAGATCCCGCTGGCCGTCGGGGAGGCGAGCGGCGGGGCGAAGGGGGGGGGAGGGGGTCGTATTGACTGCTTGCTCGGCGCATGGCAGGTGCTGGCTTGGACGCATGCAATTTTCCGTTTTATATATTTTCGATCAGTGGCGTCCACGTGCACAGAACGCTTGAGTGTCGAGTGAGAGAGAGAGATAGGAAGAGGGAGAAAGGGAGAGAGAGAAAGAAGAAACCCGCGTTTGTGTGTATCAGGAAGAGAGACACAGACGGAGAGGTAGGCGAAAAAAAAACCTCTCTCTTTCTGAACGATAATACAAGGGAAAATAATGTTCGTTGGACGAAAGAGGGAGAAAATTAGCAGTAACGCTAATCCCCCCCACCCCACCCCTGCCCGCCATCCCCCTCCCTCCCCCTCCCCACCACCTCTCCTCTCTTCTCCAAAAACAGAGAAAAAAAAAAGAACTTGCAACCGCTTCAAATCTGAAACTCAGAGCCAGGCCGAGTTGGAGCATCATGACTCCAGTCCGTCACGAACTGTTGCATGCATGAAACCTATTGGCCAGCGCTTGACCAATGGCCAGTGTTCCTCAGCCACGCAGAAGGAGACGCACGAACACATCCTGGGGTGGGGGGGTAGGGGGGGTAGAGGTTGGGGTAAGGAAGAGGGGGTAGGGGAGAGGCAGGGAGGAGAGGAGTTGGAACGTCCAGTCCAAGAGGCTTTTGAGAGCAGCAGATATAGCATTTTGGTATCCCTTCGTAATTTTTAGGCCCAGGCCCAATGTTCACTTAGGGTAATGCGGAGGTAATTCAGTGACAGTAGCCGCGTTGTAAACGGATGCGGATTTTTTTTTTTTTTCCTTATTTCTTTTTGTGTATTTATTCCTTTGATTCTTTTTTTTTTATTAATCTTTTTTTTTTCATTTCTTTCATTTTTTTTTCTTTTTTTTTTTTTACAAAGTTACATTGCAGTAACATTCTTCCTTTTTTTCCGCGTGAGGGATTAGTTTCTGCATATTAGGATATTGCGTCGAGAGATGCGGCCACCGCTGTTGTTGCTGTTGCTCTAGTAATATCTAGGAGCCTATGGGAACCATTCTCTGGGCGATGGACGGTCGCGCACGCTCGCTCACGGGTACATTTCTCTTTAATTTCATTTCTGAATGCATTTATGTCGGACAAGTAAAGACCAAAATAACTGTATATCAAACAGAAGGGCTTTTACATTACCATAGCGGACCGCAACGTCTACTCTACAAAACGCTGTTATTTCTTTTTTTTTATCAGATCATACATTAACAAATACAATAATGACACAGTACGGAAATTGAACAGAAAAAAGGCAAAAAAACATTAAGGAGAGGACCATTAGCATTTGTCCTACGTTGCATGGTGCGAGACAGCCCGCCCACCGATGGTCACGCCGCACTGCTTGCTCGCCTGCCAATCATAACGCCGCTTCGCAACAGCGTGCCTTTTTATTGGACGAATTTATTGTTGTTGTTTTTTCTCACTGGAAAACGTTTATTTAGATGTTGTTGCTTCTATTATTAATGTGGATGAAATATTCAGTGAATATATTTCTTGCGGCAACCGCACATGTGCATCAACTTGGGCGCTTCACTTTTTTTTGTAAATATATATGTATTTTTCAATTCTTCTAGGTATACTGTATATTCAATAGGATAATTAACATTTTTTTTGTAATGTATGTTCGCCAAAAGGTAGGAAAAAAGCGCGCGTGGTATTAAGTTTGTATTTGGATCATGCATTGCTTGAGGGCGGAGCTTCGCCCGAGCGACGGCCCGGGACTTGCGCCGTGCTCGCGGACTCGCGTTACTTTTATTCAGCATAATTCAGCCGAACGCGGACGTGGGAGACAGCGAATTGGCTGTGCATAAGTTCGGTTATGGGAAATC
>NW_028234425.1:35256003-35260195 GCF_977035675.1 Penaeus japonicus | reverse complement strand
TATGAATATATATATATATATATATATATATATATATATATATATATATATATATATGTATATATGTATATATATATATACATATATACATACATATATGTATGTACACACACACACACACACACACACATGCGTGTGTATTTGCACGTTTAAGATCCAATGTCATAGCTATCTTTGGTCATGCAAACCTAGGTACATGCATATACACTCCCACATAAATCAAGTCCCGCGTAAAATGCTCGCTTGCACATAAACACCCCTATGCAGGCACCCGTAAGCACCTCTTTTGACACACAAACTGGGCGTTCTATCATTCTGCGTGCCCGTATGTCCATATGTTCTTAATATCCGAGCATTCATGTTGACGAATTTCGCCGACAGCGAGGTGGAGTGACATTGTACATTATATCCTCTGTGTTATATGACCCACGCCTCTATTGATCATTTCGCATGATATCATCCAATTCATTACCACACCGAGCATCACCGGCGAACACTCGAGTATTCCATCATTTCGGCGGGCAGATGGTGTTCCAAGCAGGGCCATGGATGAAAAATATAATGTTCATACACTACATTTTACATTTATTGCACATGAAAACGCTATTCTGTGCATACACTGCAGATATATTAATAGCATACAGGGTAAAAAGGATGGGGCCTTAATTACTAAAACTCGCCTAACGTAATATCAAAATATCCGAAATATCAACCTGAATTTCAGCAATTTTCCAAATCTTTAATTTACTGAAGAGTCAAGATTGCAAGAGTCAGTATACTTTTAATCATCATTCACTTTTTCACATACGCAGAATATATAATTTTCTAATATTCTAAAAACAAAACACAAAAAAACAAATCTATTTCTTCTCTATAGGTTTAATATAACGCATATTTGCCTTTTTTTTCATTATCCTATATTTTGTTCATCTATCGGGTAATTTGTTTCTGACATAATGAGGCAATTACCCACCGGAAGGCGGGAGAGCCACGGTTGCGTAGTAACTCTTAATTGCGGGTTTCGCTCGGCCGTCCATGACGTGATGAGGAAAAACGGAAATAAGTAATTATGTAATTGAATGTAAATGATAATAACAATAATGTTATAGATTATACTATAACAACACTGTGGATATTGAGTGTTGTTATAGTGATGTTATTATTTATATCGTTGCTAGGTTTGCTCTTATCATTATTGTTATCATTATTGTTGTTATTATCATTATCATGTTTTTGTCATCATCATTGTTATAATTGTTATGATTATCCTTGTTATCATTACCATTATAATCATCATTATTATTGATATTTCTTTTATTTTTTTATTATCATTGTCATTTTCATTATCATCAATGTTATTATCATTACTATTATCAGAAATCATTATTATTTCTATAATCACCAATATCGTAAATAGCATCATTATCATTATATTATCATCATTATCACTGTCATTATCCATGACATTATCATTCTTATAGTGTTTATCATCAGTATCAGTACCACTATTGTAGTCTTATCACAATCTTTATCATCGTTGTTGTTAACATTGTTATTTGTTATTGTCATAACCCTTACTACTATTATTGTTATCGTCATTATTCTTACTATTATTATTATCCACAATCTCATGGTGTTATCATTATGATTGCTATTGTTATTATTATCAATGATATCATTGTTATCATATCATCATTATTATTGTTATTGTTATCATTATTACCATAATAATGTATATATATATAATATATATATATATATATATATATATATATTATATATATATATATATATATATATATATACATATATATATATATATATATAATATATATATATATATATATATGTATGTATATATATGTTTTGTATATATATGTATATATGATATATATATATAT
This sequence comes from Penaeus japonicus, assembly GCF_977035675.1. NCBI lineage: Eukaryota > Metazoa > Arthropoda > Malacostraca > Decapoda > Penaeidae > Penaeus > Penaeus japonicus. Next base: position 35,258,294 of record NW_028234425.1, on the reverse strand, counting down.
ATATATGTATATATATATATATATATATATATATATATATATATATATATATGTATATATATATATATATATATATAATATATATATATAATATATATGATATACTGTTAAATATATATATATATATATATATATAGATAGATAGATAGATAGATAGATAGATAGATAGATAGAGAGATAGGTAGATACATGATTCAATAGTTCTGCGTTATTGTCAATATTGACATTACATTACTTAGAAATCTTTTTTTTTCCATCTCTCTTGCACACTCGATGTTTAAACGCCTGTAGTTTTTTCCTTACGCGCGGGGAACCAATCAAGAGCTTTGGTCAACGACCCCGAAACTTTGCAAGAGCGATAAGAGGTCGAGGATAGGGATGGAGAGAGAAAGAGGAAAGGGACGGAGGAGGATAGGTGGTGAGAGAAAGTGAGAGAGTGCGAGAAAAAGAGAGAGAGGGGGGGGGGGCAGTGGGAACGAAGGAAGGAGAGAAAAGAGGAATTAGGGGGAGAAATAGGTGGTCAGAAAGAGAGAGAGAGAGAGAGAGAGAGAGAGAGAGAGAGAGAGAGAGAGAGAGAGAGAGAGAGAGAGAGAGAGAGAGAGTAAGTGAGAGACGTCGAAAGAGAATGTATCGGATAAAAAGTAAACAGTGAAAAAGGAAGGAAATAAAAAAAGTACCTCTGTACCCCTCTCCTTCTCTCCCTCTTTCTCCCGCCTTCCCTCCTCCCCCTCCCGCCGTCCTCCCTCCTTCCCTCCCGCATTCCCTCCTCCCTTCCACCTTCCCTCCCGCATTCCCTCCTCCCTTCCCTCTCCCTTCCACCTTCCCTCCCGCCTTCCCTCCTCCCTTCCCTCACCCTTCCACCTTCCCTCCCTCCCTCCTTCCCTCTCCTTCCCTCCCTCCCTCGTTCCCTCTTTCCCTCCTTCCCTCTCCCTCCCTCCTTCCCTCCTTCCCTCTCCCTTCCACCTCCCTTCCCTCTCCCTTCCACCTTCCCTCCCTCCCACATTCCCTCCTTCCCTCTCCATCCCTCCTCCCTTCCCTCCCTCTCTCCCATGACTGGCGCAGATTATGACCTAGTCGAACTATCCGGAATTACACGATATCCGGATTGCTCGGGCCGGATGAGCGGGGATCCAGCGCATCACCGGTCGGCCAGGAACTCATAACCCTGAAGGTAGGTATTTGCAAGCAATATTGAATTAAAATTTGATTGTATTACTCCCGCACGCTAAAATCCTGCCTGGGCTAACCTCATTCTGTACAACCTTCCCTTCACGTTCATTGAATCCAACGACATTCTTATCTTAAAAAATGGGAGTCTAGGAGAATCGTATATTGCAAAGAGGTGCGATGTTGCACAGGGCAGACCATCCCCCACACCCGGTTGAGGCGTGCAATATCCGTGTCTTAATACCAGGCTTTCATTTCGCTAGAGAAAAAGAATTGGGAAGGTTAGGAGGAGGCCCTGGGTACAAGGGAGGGAGGGAGGGAGGGGGGGTCACAGATGGAGGTACGGGGGGAAGTGGGGGGTAAACAAAGGGAGTAGGTAATGGGGAAGGGAGAGTGGGCAGGAGGGGGAGGGAGTGTAGGGAGCTCATAGCATTACTGGGCTGTGTTGATTCTGTTTGTCGTTTGGACTTCTGGATAGGTTTGGGGATAGTAAAGGCTTAAAATTAATCGGTTACATATTTGTGTGTGTTTTGATATTTCTGTTATAGGTGTTTATGTTGTGAAGCATTATATGACTTGTGGGTGTTTATAGCCCCCTCAGAACCGCTTCCCCTCTCCCTCTCTCTCTCTCTCTCTCTCTCTCTCTCTCTTTCTCTCGCTCTCTCTTTCTTTTCCTCTTTTCTGTCTCTCCCATCACCCTTTCCCTCGTATGTAACGTTCTCTCTCTCTCTCTCTCTCTCTCATCCTCTCTCTCTCACTTTCACTAACCCCCTCTTTTTTCTCTCTTTCTTACTCTTTATTGTCTCTCTCATCAATTTTTCCCTGGTATCTCTCTCTTTCTCTCTCTCTCTTCCTCTCTCTCTCACTTTCACTCACCCCCCCCTTTTTTTTCTCTATTTCTTACTCTTTATTGTCTCTCTAATCAATTTTTCCCTAGTATTTCTCTCTCTCTCTCTCTCTCTCTCTCTCTCTCTCTCTCTCTCTCTCTCTCTCTCTCTCTCTCTCTCTCTCTCTCTCTCTCTCTCTCTCTCTCTCTCTCTCCCTCCCTCTCTCTCTCTCAATTCTTCTCTCTCTCAATCCCTCGTATTTAGCGTTCTCTCTCTCTCTCTCTCTCTCTCTCTCTC
>NW_028234425.1:35223503-35226003 GCF_977035675.1 Penaeus japonicus | reverse complement strand
ACTGTACAATTATCTCTATGATTATATTCTACCAAGACTTTGCCAAAGTAATCAAACAGAAAGGATCTACTACCCCCCCCCCCCCCCAAAAAAAAAAAAAAAAAAAAAAATCGACCACAGTCCACCAGATAAAACATCCCTAAATCTATCCCTTTATTTTAATAAGCTCTTTCACAGCAGCAAAATATTCGTTCCACTGAACCTGTCCACACCTGATAATATCACCTCCACAGCGGCCCAACTGAGCATTCGCTGCAGGGAAGCCAACGAACCATTTTCACTGCCTCCACATTGGCAGGTCCGGGACAATTATTACGCAATTATGGATAAATGATTAGTCGGATTGTTGTGTAAAGATAAATTGCGGGTATATATCCTAGTATCTCTCTCTCTCTCCATATATGTATCTACATATTTATATGTATGTTCACACTCACACATACACAACACACACACACACACACACACACACACACACACACACACACACATATATAAATCTATACAACATGTGTGGTGTGTGCATGCAGATATACTGTACAATTATCCCACTAGGATATATTCTACAAGAAGACCTTTGCCAAGTAATCAAACAGAAAGATCATCTACCACTACCCTACCCCCCCCCCCCCCCCCCCCCCGTCAAAAAAAAAAAAAGCAAAAAAAATTCGACCACAGTCCACCAGATAAAGCATGCCTAAATCTATCCCTTTATTTTAATAAGCTCTTTCACAGCAGCAAAATATTCGTTCCACTGAACCTGTCCACACCTGATAATATCACCTCCACAGCGGCCCAACTGAGCATTCGCTGCAGGGAAGCCAACGAACCATTTCTACTGCCTCCACATTGGCAGGTCCGGGACAATTATTACGCAATTATGGATAAATGATTAGTCGGATTGTTGTGTAAAGATAAATTGCGGGTATATATCCTAGTATCTCTCTCTCTCTCTCTCCATATATGTATCTACATATTTATATGTATGTTCACACTCACACATACACACACACACACACACACACACACACACACACACCACAACAACAGCACACACACTCACACATATATATATATATATTTGTGTGTGTGTGCAGCAGATTATACAGTACAATTATGCTCTAGATTACATTCTACCAAGACTTTGACAAAGTAATCAAACAGAAAGGATCTACTACCCCCCCCCCCCCCCCCCTCAAAAAAAAAAAAAAAAAAAAACGGAATCTACCACAGTCCCCAAATAAAACATCATCCCTAAATCTATCCCTTTATTTTAATAAGCTCTTTCACAGCAGCAAAATATTCGTTTCCACTGAACCTGTCCACACCTGATAATATCACCTCCACAGCGGCCCAACTGAGCATTCGCTGCAGGGAAGCCAACGAACCATTTTCACTGCCTCCACATTGGCAGGTCCGGGACAATTATTACGCAATATATAGATATATATATGTATTTATATATATAAATTGCGGGTATATATAGTATCGCTTCTCTCTCTCATATATATATATATATATATATAATATGTATGGTTCACACTCACACATACACACAGTCACACAAACACACACACAAACACACACACACACACACACACACACACTACTATATATAAAATATATATATATATTTATATATATATATATAATATATATATATAAATATATATAAGTGCGTGTGCCATTATGTTGTTGTGTGTGTGTGTGTGTGTGTGTATACATATGCACACACACACATGTATATTCATTTATAGATATATACATAGATGGAACAACATACAAAATATATATAGACTATATATATGGGCGTGTCCTGTGTGTGTGGTGTTGTTGTGTGTGTGTGTGTATACTTGATGCACACACACACATGTTCATGTTGGATTGATAGATATAACAATAGATTGAACTTTCATAGATAGATAGTTTAGGTATATGTTTGTATGTAGATATATAATCATGAGTGGACAAGGGGGAGGGGGGGGGGAGCAGGACGATAAAAAATCATTGAGAAAATTAGATAGATGGATAGAAAGATATACAGATAAACAAAGGTGTGCATGTTTATGTGCACCCGTATGTGTCTTCATGCATGTATCAGATTTCATTCATAATTGTAAATATGAAATAACAGGGAGAGTTTGGCATATACAAATAAATAAGTGCGCGTCTGTAGATGCATCATAACCGCATGTATTGTTTGTAGTTAAAGACAAGGGGGGTGGGGGTGGGGGACAGGACGATGAAAATTCCATTACTAACATTATGCACACACACGCTTGCAAGTGTATGAATACTTCAATAATCCCGATATATATCCAAGTAATGGAGGCAGCCTCCCTCATATTCATGCATCGATACATGATCGCTTGAAAATAGATATATGCACCAGACTTATGTTTCATGATGGATCATGATTAGTATAGAGAACAAGATGCTGTGCTCAATGTTCGGGGTCGCTCGCGGAAACGATGAGTGCAAACGTCGAAAACACTTGCTT
>NW_028234425.1:35218503-35221003 GCF_977035675.1 Penaeus japonicus | reverse complement strand
TTTTTCTGTTCCCAATCGATCTTCCTGATATCCCTCCCCGTCATCTCTCTCATTCTCTCTCTCTCTCTCTCTCTCTCTTTCTTTGCATCTATTTCTCTCTTTGTTTATCTATCTATCAATATTATTCTCTCTTTCTTTTCTCTTTATCTCAGTTTATATAAGTTTGCTTGTATGCATCTTTCCGCAAGATTTTCTCTTTCTCTCTCTCTTTATATATATTTATCTTACGCTCTTTCTTCTCTCTCTCACATCTCACTGCATGATTCTCTATCTCTCTCTCTCTTTCTCTCCGTCTCTCTCTCTCTCTCTCTCTCTCTCTCTCTCTCTCTCTCTCTCTCTCTCTCTCTCTCTCTCTCTCTCTCTCTCTCTCTCTCTCTCTCTCTCTCTCTCTCTCTCTCTCTCTCTCTCTCTCTCCCTCTCGCTCGCTCGCTCTCTTTCTCGCGCTCTCGCTCTCCCTTTTTCTCTCTCTATTTCTTTCTCTCTCTCTATCTATCTATCTTTTTCTCTCTCTCACACTTCCGAAACCGTTATTTTCCTTCTTGCGTATTTAATTCCATCTCTTTTTTATCTGCTTGCCTTCCCTTGCCAGTTTTGCTTTCTTTACCCCCCTTCCTCCCCTCCCCCCACCCCTCATCCCTTACCCTCCCATCCCTTGTGCTTTCATTGACCAGTCACCCTACGGATCCTTATTTTTGCTTCTCTCCCACGTGTTATTCTCCATTGACTCTCTCTTTCTCCCCCTCTCGCCCTCTCTCTCTCTCTCTCTCTCTCGCTCGCTCTCTTTCTCACTTCTCCCCTTCTGCTCTCCTTAACACCTCGTCGTGTCCTTTTTTTTCTTTTTTTTTGTCTTGTTATTTGTTTTCTTTCAATCTACCTCCATCTCCAGATACTTCTCTGTCGTCTCAGCTTTTCGCGCTGTTGTCTTCAAGTTCTTGTTTGAGAAAGTTGTTTCTTTTTACTTTATTTAGTTGTCATTATCCTCGTGATTATCGCTATCATTATTATCATTATTATTATTGTTGTTGTTATATTTTTTCATCATTATTATCATCCCTATTATCATTATTATTACCATAACTATTATCATTATTATTACCATAACTATTATCATTATCATTATTATTAGTATTACCATAACTAGAATCGTTATCATGTGTATATCACCTTCGCTTCGAATTCCGTTCTTTACCTTTCTTCTCTCCGTCTCCTTCTTTGCTTTCCTTTCATCTTTCCCTCCGGGGCCCCTGCAAGCACTGTGTCCGAGTCTTCACCTGTAACCAGTTTTATCACATCTTCTCCGCTTTTTATTTGCTTTTATTTTGTCCATCCCTTCCCTCCCCGACCCCCCCCCCCCCTCCCCAAACCTACCTGCCCATGCTCTTCCTGCTCCTCTGTCGACCTTTACTCTTTGGCCCGTGTTTCTCTTGCTTTTTTGTGTATCCCTTTTTTTTCCTTTCGCTCTACCTGCATGACCATAGGTTTCATGCATGAATATGAAGGTGATGGTCGTGGATGGTTGGAGGTGCTGGTTGCTTTTCTTTCTTTCTCTTCTTTTTTTTTTTAATTCTTTCTCCTTCACTCCTTCTTCTTTCTTTCTTTTTTAGTTCAGGATTTATGTTTATATGTTTTGTCTCTTTTCTTATTTCTCTTCTTGTCTTTTCTCTTCTCTTCCTTCTTCGCTGTGTGTCAATTTATATTTCTCACACTCTCTTCCTACTGCCTCAGTCCCTTACGCCCTTTCTCTGTCTCCCTCCCTCTCTCTCTCTCTCTCTCTCTCTCTCTCTCTCTCTCTCTCTCTCTCTCTCTCTCTCTCTCTTCTTCTTCTCCCTTTTGCTTTTTCCTTTCTCACTCCTTCCTCCGGCCTCCTCTGCCTGTACTACGCTCAGCTGTTGTGCCCCTCACAGCCACCCCTCTGTATGATATCCGCTCTAGTTTATAATGGGCTGAGAGAGATAGTCCACCGCACCCTGCATCTACCATGCATATTCACACGTGCGAGCATGTATGCACGCACACACTCGTAGGGAGAGATTTGAGAGAGGAGAAAGAGACAGGGATTGAAACATGGAAGGAATAAGGATTGAGGAAGCAAGGGAGAAAGGTAGTGTCTGTGTGTACGTAAGGAATAGATCGATAAATGGGTAGGTAGGCAGGTGATGGGAGAGAGAGAGAGAGAGAGAGAGAGAGAGAGAGAGAGAGAGAGAGAGAGAGAGAGAGAGAGAGAGAGAGAGAGAGAGAGAGAGAGAGAGAGAGAGGGAGAGAGAGGGGGAAAGAGAGAGAGGGAGAGAGAGAAAAAAAAAGAAAGAGAGAGAGAGAGAGAGAGAGAGAGAGAGAGAGAGAGAGAGAGAGAGAGAGAGAGAGAGAGAGAGAGAGAGAGAGAGAGAGAGAGAGAGAGAGAGAGAGAGAGAGAGAGAGAGAGAGGCAAGCAGTGACAAACAGACAGGCAGAGAGAAGCAGAAACAGAGACAGTAGGCAGAGAGAAATTATAACAGATATTCTG
>NW_028234425.1:35163503-35168503 GCF_977035675.1 Penaeus japonicus | reverse complement strand
TATATTATATATAATATATAAATATATATATATATATATAATATATATATATATATAATATATATATATATATTAAAATATATATATATATATTATATATATATATATATATATATATATATATATATATATATATATATATATATATATATATATATATAATATCATATATATATATATATATATAATATATATATTATATATATGATGTGTGTGTGTGTGTTGTGTGTGTGTGTGTGTGTGTGTGTGTATATATAATATATATATAAATTTTATTTATATTATATATATTATATTATATATATATATGTGTGTGTGTGTGTGTGTGTGTGTATGTGTGTGTGTGTGTGTGTGTGTGTGTGTGTGTGTGGGTGTGTGTGTGTGTGTGTGTATATATATAATATATATATATATATATATATATATATATATAATATATATATATATACATATATACACCATATATAAATATGTATATATTATATATATATATATATAATATATATTATATATATATATATATATATATATACCATATATAAATATGTATATATATATATATATATATATATATATATATATGTGTGTTATATAGTGTATGTGTATATGTGATATACATATATTTATTTATTTATTTATATCAAATATGTACATACATATATATATATATATATATATATATATATATATATATATATATATATGTATTCTTTCTTTTTCTTTTTCTTTTTTTCTTTCACAGCCACATTATGCCATTTTCCTAGTTAGGTCTCAAATAAATGAGTAAAAACAAAAGAATTAAGTGACGAAGAAAGCTTTCTTGACGAGATACATATACTTAATTACGTACATTTTATGTACATAGAGATGAAGTAGTTATTCAGTTACAAATTATCCTACTTCTACAGCAAAATCAAGATGATCAGATAGATGATAACACATATATACAAACATGTATTGTTATTATAGCCTGAATGTTGAATGTTGATGATGTCAATAAAACGAAAGAAAGAAAGATGATTTGAAGAATAAGAATAAGAACAGGGACAAATATACTGAAATCGGTAATTCATAATTTAGGGAGAATAATATCATCGTTATTTTCCTTATCATAGCAATATGATCTGATTATTAATGTTATCATCATTTGCGTCATTATAAGTACATACGATAACTTTGATAACAATAATAATGATTATGATAAAGTAAACTACCGGTAGAACGACAATAATAATTATGTTGATGATGACAATAATAGTAATGTTGTTAACCAAAATGATGATAATGATAATAATGATGATAACACTATTAATTATAATCATTACAATGATAAATAGAATGTTGTTGATAATAATAATGGTATAAAATAAAAGTTATAATGATTATACTGATAACGATGGTATCAATAATGATATATCTAATTTTGAAAACTAAAATGTAATAACACTTATGACAATAATTATTATGATAATATTAATGAGGAAAATAATAATATTTATATTGAAGATAGCAATGAAAGTGATGACAGTAATACTATTCATAATGAAAAAATGATAATGTTATTGATGATAATCATAATGATATATTGATAATATTGATAATGATATATTAGTGATATTGATAATGAAAATATCGTCGCCAGAATAATAATAACGTTAATGATGATAATAATATTCAATATATATATATATATATATATATATATATATATATATATATATATATATATATATACATATATATATATATATATATATATATATATATATATATATATATATATATATATATTAACGAGAATAATAATAATAGAAAAAAATGTTATGTCAACAATGATGATAACAGCAATTATATTGATAATAATGATGATGATGATAATGATAGCAATAATAACAATGCTAGTTATGATAACAAATAGAAATAGTGATAATGTCAATGGTAATCATAATGATAATAACAGTATTGATAATGATGATAATAATAATAACAATAAATGATGATAAAGATGATAATAATTATAACAATAAATGATGATAAAGATGATAACTATGATAATGATAGTAATTGTAAGAAGAATATGAAAAATAATGATAATAATGATACTGATTGCAATAGTAATAATGATAATGATGATAGTAATAACAATAAAGTGAACAATGATGATATTGATGATTAAAAAGTAATAATAGAAATAATGGTAATACTAATGATAGAAACGATAATAATGATAATAATGATAATGACAAAAATATTAACAAATCAAGTAAGTGATGAAAATAAATCCATCCCCCCCCCCAAAAAAAAAAAAAAAAAAAAAAAAAAAAAAAAGACTAATGATAAGGACAATGATAATCATGATAACAATCTCGATTATGAAAGTAGCAATAGTAAAGATTATGAAGGACTTCTTGCAGTGATTTCAGTAACAAAAATATGAATGACTCCAATACGAAATGATCGTAGCAGTAGGAATTATGATAATTTAATCCTATTATTGACAAAAACAAAACAATGATGACGATGTTAAAAGTAATGATAGTAAAAATTATGACAATAATGATGATAGCATCTGTAGTAAAGGTTATAAATGTGATAATGATAATAGTAACGATGACAATATTGATGATAATAGAAATAACAATAATTATGCTATTGAGAATAACATTAATGATAATAGTGATATAAATGGTTACAAAAAATAATGGAAGCAGTGGTAATAATGATGATGATAACATCAAGAAAAGGCTGATAATGACAATCTCAGTAACAATAATGATGATAATAATCTAAATAATAATGATGATGATACTGACAATACATATAATGATAATATATTGATAATACTAATAGCAATGTGAGTAATATGAGAGTAATAACAATAAGGATAATAATCATAATGATTATGATGATAATAAACAATGGATACAATGATACTAATAATAATGAACATTATAACAAATATATTAATGGGAAGAAGACCCCCAAACAAAGAAAGGATTTTGATAAAAACAATGATAATTGTGATGGTAATAAGAACTATAATATAAAGATAATTAATATATTACAGATACAAGTGATGATTATGATTATGATGATAAAGATAGATTAATTATTCAAATGTTATGGATGATATCAATGAAAATGATACTGGCAATAATAGAAAAAAACTATGACAATAAAAGAAATAACAATGTAATAAACACAAAACAGAACTTAAAGCAATGGTAACGATAGATTACACAAAAAATATATAATAATGATAATAATAAAAGAATAATTAAAATTATGATAAAATGTTAATAACAACAATGGTAATGAAGATCATCATAATGATAATGGTAATCTATAAAATAGTGACGATGATGATAAATATAACAACAATTATTACATGGATAATAAAAATAATAAGGATGATAATAATGCTAACGATGATACTAATACTAATAACAATATTAAGGAAAACGATTATGATAATAATAATGATGATGATAATGACAATGATAATTATTATAATAATTTCTAAAATGATGAATATAAAAATTATAATAATGATAATAGTAATTACTATTATCATTATCATTATCACAAGGTTAATACCAATTACGAATGATAATAATGGTAATGTTAATGGTGATGACAATACTAGTAAACAGTGATATTGATATTAAGAATAGCAAAAATGACAATAAAAAAAAAAGATAACAATAACCAAAATAAAGATAAGATTCATAACTTTGTTACTAAATTCCTATCTGTACTACAACTACTAAAAGTAATAATGATGATGAAAATGATGATAATGATGATAATAGGGACGATAGTAATTCAAATTCAAATTCAAATCACGATAAGGATGAGGATAATATTAATAATAATAACAAAAATAATAATGACAATAATAATAGTAATGATGATGATAATAATAACAATAGTAATAATGATAATAGTAATAATAAAATAATAATGCTAATGATGATAATAATGATAACACAAATGAAAGAAATGATAATGCCAATATCAATTATCATAAAAGGATAATGATAATTAATATAATGATAATGCTAATATTGACAAAAATACAGAACATTACAATAATGATAGTAATAATGTTCATAAAATATTAGGGATACTACAACTATCAATAACTCCTAAGAATAATATTAATGATATCAGTATTAATAATGATATAACATATGTAAATATTATTAGTAGTATTATTCTTAGCAATATCATGACAACTAGCAAATACAATAATAATCAGATGATAATAATACCTATGATTATAATGATGAATCATGTTAAGGATTATAACAATGCTAATGCTAATAATAGAAATAATAACAATTAAGATGATAATAACAATGACAATATCATTAATATTCATTAATGCTAATTAGAGTAGTACTCGTAGTATCTTATATAATGAGAAAAATAATATGGTAGTTTTATAACAGTTGTATTATCCTAAATGTTATAGCAATAAAGATAATCATAAATATGATAACAAACATAATGAAAATGATAATAATGATAAGAAGAAAAAAATATGACAAAAATGAAGATAATAAAAATAACAATGATTATTAGAATGATAATATAATTCCTTATACGGCCTTTACTAATGATTATAGTAGTGGTAATAGTATTAACAATTATATCAACAATAACAGTAAAGATGATAACAATAACTTTGATAACAATGCTAATTGCAATGATGATAAATGATAACAAACATTGATAATCATATTGGTTATAATTATTATTGTTTTTGTTATTATCGTTATCATTATTATTCATATAATGATAATGATATGCCTGATAATGGTAATGATACTAATTACGACAGTAGTGACAATACCAATGATGATAATAATAATAATGATATTACTAAAAATAATAATGATAATGATAATAATAATGGTTATGATAACAATAATTGTGATTATGTGAACAATGATAGCAGTGATAATGATATGATATTAACATTATTCAGGATGATG
>NW_028234425.1:35146759-35154259 GCF_977035675.1 Penaeus japonicus | reverse complement strand
ATATATATATCATAAATTAAATATATATCAAATATATATAATATAGCTATAATAGATATATATAATATATATATTAGAATATATTTGTTTTTTTTGTTATTATAATAATATAATATATATATATATATATAATATATATTAAGATAATAATAGATAATCAATAGATAATAGCTAGCTAGATGAAATACAAATCCTACATACAAATCTACATAAACTTAATAACACTTACTGGTAAATTTCAAACCAAACTCATGAGGCCAAGGCCCGTATGAAAACACACATATCACATACATGCAAACCTCATATGAATGCGCAGGTTCCCGTGTCTACATCAGGTGCAGGAGAGGACTGGCAGAACTGATATGAGGATAAAAAACAACATGGATTGATTTTTTTTTATGTTGGAATTCGGGAAAGTTTCGATATTATTTATCCTGAATATTGTCTCTACGGAGGTCTTTATCATTATTATTCTATTTTGGTGACGTCAGAGTTTGTAGATTGTCATTATTGATAGTACATTAACAATATATTCATTCATTAATATTATGGGTATTCGTGTCAAGGTTTTACGTTAACGTTTCTTTTTCGGATGAAAATAGTAATAACAATGTATATATATATGTATATAAATAAATATTATATATATATATAAGAAAATATATATATATATATGTATAAATAATCAATATAAAATATATATATATATATAAATAATAATATCTAGATATATACTATATATATTAATATATACAAATATAAATATTTATATATATATATATATATATAATATATCATAATAATATATATGATATATATGCAGATATTTATATAATATATATATAGATATATATATATAATATATAATAATACATATAATATATATATATATATTAAATATATAATATATACATTAAAAATGATATATATATGTATATATCGATATATAAGATATAAATATATATCTATATATATATATATGGTACATAATTATATATATATATATAATATATATCTATATATATATGATATATGATAGTGAGATGTATATAATATATATAATCAGACCATATATTGAGTTTATATATATAGATATATATATTTTTATATATTTAGATATTTTATATATATATATTTTTAATATATATATAGCTTGGTAAATACTCTATATTATGGTTGGGGTGTGTGTGTAGGTCGTGTACGTGTGATGTCCTGTGTCTGTGGTATGTGTGTGTGGTGTGTGTTGGCTGTGTTTGGGTGGGTGGTGTTCGTTAGTATTTGTGGTGTGTGTGTGTGGTGTATGTTGTGTGCGTGGTGTGTGGCTGTGTTTGTGTGAGTGTGTGTTGTGTGTGGTTGTATATTGTACACACACATACGCACACTCACACACACACACAAACACAAACACACACACAATGTGTATATATATATACAATATAAAATTATATAGATATATATATATATAGGAGGAGATATAGAAATATATTATATATATATATATATAGATATAGTATATATATATATATATATATATATATATATATTATAGATATGTCAATATACTTTTATAAAATAGCTATAGTTATAATATATATATGGATATAATCTATATATATATATATATAGATAATAAGAATATTCTAATATATATATATATGATATACAGATAGAGAGAGATAAGAGAGAAGAGTGAGAGAGAGAGTATTGAGAGAGAGATGATATGAGAGAGGAAAATACACTTAAGAAATATACAGAAATGTAATTATGCAAGCATATATATTGACTCATCCATTTATATGTATATATATGTATATATGTTCATGTAATATATAGATATATTGATTATTTATATATAATATATATAATATAGATATATAAATATATATATAATATATATATAATACTATATATATATATATATATATATATAGTTCATACATAATACATAAGAAAGAAGATATATATAGTATATATATATATATATCTAAATATAGTATGATAAATATATAAAATATATATATATATAATAAGCTACTTGAAAATAGCATATATACACCAGGCCGCTACACACAACTCACACACACACACACTATCACACAAATATATAATATATATATATATATATATATATATATATATTTATATATATAATATATATATATAATGAAATTCAAAAGGAAGAAAGAGTCCATTGGAAATTGGAGTACATGACAAGAACAGGGAAGTCGAGAAGGGGAGGAACGAGATATTGTAAAAGAAAAAAGAAAAGAAAAGAAAAAGGTAAATCTAAGATAGAGGGGGAAACCCAGAGAAGGGTTTGGGTCTGAGGCAAGATTCATTCATAAATGAACTCAACACAAGGAACATCCAGGGAAAGTTTTTAGTCTGTAGATAATTGTAATCTTATTTACACAAGGATGGATTGACCATCAGTTGGACATAACTTGTGTGTTTATGTATGTATATCAGCATAATATATTATACGATATAGTTATATATATATATATATATATATATATAATATAATATATTAAATATATATATATATATATTTAAAATTAAATAAAATCATATATATATAGATATATATATATAGTATATTAAAGTATATCCAATAATATATATAAATATATATATATATATATATAGTATCGTTATATATATTGATAGATATATATTATATATATATGTGTATACAAATTATTCTTAGCATATTCTGAGTGTGTGTGTATGAGTTATTCATATGCCATATAGCATAGGATCAGCGATATATATATATGTACGTATATACATATTATATTATATAATATATATTGAGTAAATGATTAAATCATATTATATATATATATATATATAATACTAATACAATATATATATACAGGACCGTATATATATTATATACTATATATTATATATATAGTAGTTAATTATATATATAAGATATATATATATATATATATAGTATAGAATATATATATATATAGTATATATCAGAACACTAATAATAGATGTATAGTGATAGTGCACATCAAATCAACAATATTGTTTGATATACCATATATATATCCAGTATAGATAGATATATCATCAGTTTATTATTATATAGTATACCATATATATCAATGATACATGTATAGCTCTTCTACTATATATACAATATATTCGCAGAACGATATATATATTATATAGAGTTATATATATATATATATATAAATATATATATATATATTATGTATATATATATATATATATATATATATATATAATATATTCATATATAGAATATATATGTATAGTATATATATATATATATATTATTATTGATATATATATATATATATTATATATATATATAGTATATATATATATAGATATAGATATTGATATATATATTATATTAGATAGAAGAGATATATATATATATATGATATTCTATATAATATGACTGGAATTAGATTGAGAAAAATGCCATAACGGTGGAATGATAAAGGCAGATACGATGATAATGATGATATAGATAGATAATATGTTCATATATGTTCATATATATATATATAATATATATATATATATGATATATATAAATATATATATATCTGCATATATATATATAATATATATAATATATATATATATAATATGCATATATATATATCATATATATATATATATATATATATTGTATAATTATATATATATAATATATACAACACCCACATATATTATATATATATACACATATATATATTATATATTATATAATATTATATATATTCATATATATTATATATATATAATAATATATATATATATGCATATATATATATAGTATATATCTATATATAGATATATAATATATATATATATAGGATATATACATAATATATATATATATAAATATATATATATAATATATATATACATATAGTATATATATATAATATATATAGGTGTGGGTGTGGGTGTGTGTGTGTGTGTGTGGAATATATATATATACTTATATTCAATATATACTATTCATATCATATATATATGAGAATTAAATATAGTATAATATATATATATGTGTGTGTGTGTGTGTGTGTGTGTGTGTGTGAATATATATACATATTTTTATATATACATAAATTAATATATCTATTCATATATATAATCATTTTCATCGTTATTTTCATTTATCATTCCACTGCAGGACGTAGGCCTCTCTCAATCTTTTCAAGTCATTCCGGTCTTGTTTCCAGTCTTGGACAGCAATTTTTATCTTGCCACATCGTCTATTTCCAATTCCGTCATGTTCACCTGTTGTTCCTTCTACGATATATATATATGTCTTCCCAAATGCTCATTTTCCTTTTTAATGATCCTAAGTGTATCCTCTACTGTTGTTAGTTCCCTGATCGATGTTTAATTTTCTTTATTTGCATTTTATTTTTTCCTGTCTCTTAAGGTAACTCCAATCATAAGTATTTCCATTCCTCTCTGAGCATTAATAATTTCCCCTCAAATAATTTGGTCCTAGTCCATGTTTCTCATCCATATGTTATGAAGGGGAGGACATAATAGTTAAAGACCTTTCTTTTTAGAGATAAGGACAGAGGACCAGGTAACATATTAGTATGTGTACCGAGGGCACTCCAGCCTAGCCTAATTCGTCGTATTCGTCTGTATGAGTTGCCCTAGGTATAAATTCTCGTTTACTGCCTTCTAGTACCTCGCCTTGTACTTGTATTTGCTCAACTGGGGCTCGACTGTTGAACATGACTATAGTCTTTGTCGTGTTCATTTTAAGCTATACCTTCAGAGTTTCCCTATTCATATTACTTTATAATTGTTTTAGTTCCTTTGCTGGCTCGCCGAAGAGAACAATGTCATCTACAAATGTTAGGTTGCTTAAGTGTTCTTCCCCTTTCTCAGTCCCTTGGCCCTTCCAATCTAGCTTTGCGAATATATTCTCTAGGCAAGCCGTAAACAGTTTTGGTGAGATGGTGCCGCCTTGACTGACACCTTTTTTATGGGGATTTTATATATGTATTTGAATTTCTCCTCTAATAATCTACAATAGATCTACTCTTCTCCATGTTTCCGAATATATATATACATACATATATATATATATATATATATATATATATATATATATATATATATATGTGTGTGTGTGTGTGTGTGTGTGTGGTGGTGTGGTATTATATATATATAATAATATAAATATATATCATATATATATATATGTGTGGTGTGTGTGTTGTGGTTGTGTGTGTGTGTGTGTGTGTGTGTGTGGTGTACAATAGTATAATAGATAAATAACCCTATCTATCTATCTATATATATATATACATATATGTATATATATATATATATATATATATATATATATATATATGTATATATATACACATATATACATATATACGCGTACATATGTATAACCACCATTAATGTTATTCTTCTTATCATTACCATTCACACAAGGGGTATAGCAGTAACATTGGTAACATTTGTAACAACCAAATAGTCCTATAATGAATATATATCAGTGTGTTTCGTTTTATATTTGTCCGCTAACTGCTGTTTACTTTGCGTCAGTTTTTCTTAACCAGTATCAGTACCCTCCAGTATCAATAACAAAGGAGGACTTAGCATTGTTTGTAATGCTCACCATGATGTTATCATTATTTTTGTTATCAGTAATAATCAAGGGTCACTACATCTTCACCATCTATACCATATAGTTCTATCACTGTCATGTCTTTTCTGACGGTTAATATCTGTGAAATTTTCTTAATGCTAACGACTTAATGTCATCAAGATTTTGCTTATGAAAGTCATGTTTTTTTTCTACTTAATAAAAACTATAATAACCATAACAGAAACAATAGATACAACAAGTGAATACAAACAACAAACTGAACCAACACAAAATTTTGTCAACAAAAACCTAACATAAAAATGATATATTCTTATTCCTAAAAGCTAAATCGCAGAAACACACTCACCTGTGTATTTCGTACTTGGGCACAACCGTCGGACCATTCCGAAATTTTAGCTCAGGCGTGCAAGCGGATGTGAGAATATTGATCAGGTTTGCGTGTCAGTAATAATGCATCTAACAAGTAACCGTGATGGAAACAAGGAGGACAAGCGAGCATATAAAACAGACGTTAGGGCGGCCGCTTGTAAAAACAACGCCAAATTGCCTTTTGTGAATCACAAACAGGGGGAATTGCGCTGTTTAAGCAATGCTTGGGTATTTGAGTTCCTCAGGGTTGATAATCCATGTCCTGATGGATGGGAAGATTGAGTGAGCGTTATACTTTTTCCTTTTGGCTAAAGTGAATTGTCAAATTTAAACATGAATACAAGTCTCACACACATTTTGTGAAAAAAATGCAAATACAATGTTAACACACACTGACATACTCACATCCACACTTACAAAAACGTACAAATACAAACACATGCATACGCAAACATACACACGCAAATACACAAATACACACACACACATAAAAGAAAAAAAAATACACACAGCCACACGCACACACAAACAAATACTCACACACACACACAAATACACACCACACACACACCTACAAATACTCACACACAGACATATATATGTATATAAACAAATAGATAGATAGATAGATGGATAAATAGATATATTTATATGAATAATTAGAAAAAAAAATGTATATATATAAACACATACACACACACACACACACACACACACACACACACACACACACACACACACATAATATAGATATATATATTATAAATAAGATATTTATATATATTATATATCAATATGTATATATAATTATATATATAATATATTTTAATATATATAATATAAATATATATATATATATATATAAATTAAATATAATATACATGTATATGTATATATATAGATACTATATATATATATATCAATATATATATATGTCTATATATAAATATAAATACACACACACACACACACACACACACACACACACACATATATATATATAGATATATGTATATATATATTATATATATATATGAATATATATATCTATATATATACACCACACACACACACACACACAACACACACACACACACACACACACACTCACATATATATATAGATATATATATATTTATATATAAATATATAAGTATATATATATATATATATATAATATGTACTTATATAAATATATTATATATATATTAAATTTATCAAAATATATATTATAATATATATATATATATATATCTATATATATGTGTGGTGTATATATATATATATATATATATATAATATATTATATATATATATATATATATATATATAAATTATATATATAAGTGTGTGTATATATATATATTACATATATATATATATTTATATATATATATATATATATTATAATGTATATATATATAATAAACACATATAAAAATATATATATATATATATATATATATATATATATATATATA
>NW_028234425.1:35136948-35139159 GCF_977035675.1 Penaeus japonicus | reverse complement strand
TCTCATAAAAAGAATGATATGGAAATCAAGGCATTTCCACCGAATTCAAAGGACTGACAAAAGACGTGGCGGGTGTGTTTACACCGGTAGAGAGCGCGGGAAAAAGAGGGAGACGGCGAGCGGGAGAAAGAGAGAGTGAGAGAGAGCGGAGGTGAGAGCGAGTGAGAGGAACCTGGCTCTACTGTAGCTCGGAGGAGGGGGTGGGGGGAGGAGGAGGAGGAGGAAGAAGAGGCAGAGGAGGAGGGAGTGTGAGAGCAGGGATGTGAGGGGAAGGGAAGGGTGGGGAGGAGGGGAGGGAGTGTCGCGTGTCTGGGGTAGAGAGTGCGAGGGGGGGACGGCTAGACGGCGGAGGCTGCTGATGACCACTGCTGCCTCTAAAGCCCCCTGCCCCTCCCTCCCTTCCCCTCACACTACCTCCCCACCCCCCTCCAGCCCACCCTGACCACACTCCCGCAACAAGATGGCCGCCGAAGAGCCCCCTAACCTTCCCTGCCCCCCCTTTTCCCTTCCCCGTCTCCGGGGGGCAGTGGCGAGGATTTTACCTGCGCCGTCACCATCCGCCTCGGCCTTCGCAGACGAGCGAGCTGACTGGAGGCCGAGAGGGGGGGCTGAGGGGGGAGAAGGCTGTTAATCCACTTCTCATATGCTTTATTGGCCTGGGAAATAAAGTTTGCGAATGTACTTAGAAAAGTCGGTTTATTGTAGGATGAAATGTATTCCTGTGGACAAGGAATAGCTTATTCCATTCTAAATACATGCTTAAAGTATATCAGCACAGTTGCGGAGAAACAGAGGAATTTCTTCACGGTATAATGGCTATAATAATGAGTTGCGAAATTTCTAGCAATTCGTACGGGTAGACGTGCCAGGTATTGGTGAGATACCATATTTCTAACAAAAAATAACGATTTACGACATAAACACGAGTTTTTTCAGAAGGAAGTATGCAAATCTTAGATATATTTTGGTATTCCAATCATTAAAGTAAATGTTCGTGTTAAGATGTAAATCTATTACAATACTACACTGATACTAGAAAGAACAGGGTATACTATACAGGAAAAACAATGTTGGAACTGGAATGATCACTCCACTGTGTAAAGAGAATGGTACATGTACACCAGGAATAGAGGGAGCACTATGCTAAGTGAATATTATGCAGAAATTGCGGGTAAATTACACTGAAGCCTGAAGGAAATTTTCCAGCAAATTTAACCGGAAAATACTTTGAAATTAGGAAGGATAATTACAACAGCAGTTTTAAAAGCTAATAAGATGAGTGCATGAGGTCGACATAGCGGAAACATGAGGTTGGAATATAGTCTTAGGCACCGGGGAGGACAGCGTGCGCTCTCTGCCAAAGCATCAGCTACGGCGATGTTGAAATAAGGAAATGATTGAATAAAACCAATAATAATGGAGGGACACGCCTATGAGGATGGAGGTAACATAACTAAAGGGATGTAGAGGGTGCAACACCATGGAGATAATGAGAATTTTATCGTGAGAATAGGAGGGGTATTAAATTACTGGTAATAGGAGTAGGAAAGTGGATTACTGTAGGAAAATGAACTTGTAACGAAGGAATACACAGGTGACAGTAATCACAGCAATTCTTATTTTCCTGCAGAGATTGCGTTTTATAGGCTGTTGTATCGTAGAGATAACGAAAATAAAAATCTTATGTGAATAAAGCAGTTAGACTATGGCATAGATTCTTAAGTGTTTTTCACCGAGTTATCAGCTTTGTGTTCGGCAGCAATTATTAGAATCTAGAATCATATGATAACAATCATTATGGTGATAATTATGATTATTATTATGAAAATGATTATGAGAATGATTATAATTATTATTGTCGCTGCTGTGATAATAATAATGGTCATTTTTTATCATTCTTACTATCATTATCAAAATGATAATAATATTAATCCAAATAACCTATTATCATTATGATTATCATCATTATCAGTATAGTTATAATTATCTTTATCATCACCATTGTGATCATTAGCAACATCAGTATCATTATCTATTATCATTATTATCATGAGAAGTAGTAGCACTAACATTAGGTTTATTCCTCTTGCAACTACTACTATGATTATTTCACTATCATTGTTATCAGTATCTTAGCCATTTTTATCATCATTATCTCGACCATTTTCATCATCATTATCATCACCATCTTCAGTAGTATTTCAGGCAACA
>NW_028234425.1:35124448-35131948 GCF_977035675.1 Penaeus japonicus | reverse complement strand
AAGCCAACCAAAATCATTATTCTTTGGGTGGATTATCAAAAGTATCACGGTAACCATTATTCGCATCTTTATTCCTCTCTTACATGTATGTGTTCTCGCTATTGTGATTATGTTTATCTCGATTCTATATTTGTTATTATTATTGTTATCATCAATGTAAATATTGCTGTTATTACTGTTATTGCTATTTCATTATTATTATTATCATTATTATTATTATTATTATTATCATTATAATTATTATTATTATTATTATTATTATTATTATTATTATTATCATTATTATAGTAATTATTGTTGCTATTGTTATTATTGTAATGATAATGATAATTATTATCATCATGATATATATTTTATTACTATCATCATTATCCTTACTATCATCATCATCAGTAATGTTATTGTTGCTGTTGTTGTTATTTTTATTACTGTTGAAACTGTTCTTGTTATGAATTTCATTATCATCTTTATTGATTTTTTAATTTTTTTACAATCAACGAAGATGATATTAAAATCGATAATAATGACATTTATTATTGTTATCAATATATTAATTTTTCTATCCTTTTGATAATTCTAGTCTATTGTTCAACATTGATACCATTATTTACTTCCAAAGTAAATATTTAAAATTTTCATAAAGAAAAGAAAGGTAAACATACTTTTAGTGACACTGATCTTGTTATTTCTATTTTTCCTATTATATTTAGCATTGCTTCTACTGCTGTTACCATTAATTGTAATGATAATGATAATAATGATATTAATGATAACTATTATAGTAAGAATAGTTATGATGATGATAACAATGATAATGGTAATAACAATAATGATAATAACAATAATGATAATAACGATGATAATAATAGCAAGGATAATATCAAGGATAATGGTGATAGTGAAATAATAAAAATTGCAACAACTATCTTTATAATCATTATCATTGTTATCATCATTTTTATTATCACTGCTTTAGTTACCTTTACTCTGAACATTGCTGCTATAATTGACTTCAGTATCATATGATTTCCTATAGTTATTGCATAATTTACTATAGTTGATATCATGTTTAGCCCCATCATTGTTAATAATGATTTAGATTTTTTTTTTTTTTTTATCTTTACTATCATTTTGGATACTTTCTTATTATCATGATCATCATCATCATTACCATTGTTGCTGTTATCATAATCTTCATCGTTATAATTACTATTATCATTATCCTTAGCACAGCTACTGTTTTTGGTATTGTTGTTATTGAAATTGTTATTTTTGCTATTATTATCAAAACTATATAATTTCTTTATCATCACTGTTATTTTTATTATTGGTATCCTTATTGCTATTATTAGTATCATCACATTAATATTATTATATGAAGTAGTAATGTTGTTATCATCATTATAATCTTCATCATTATCATTAGTATTATTGTTAATATGTTATTATTTTTATTTTTTTCATTACTACTATCTGAATCCTTGTTATCAATCTGCCTGTCATTATGATTATTTTTATTGTCTTTGTTATCATTATAACGTGTATCATTAATTTAACATAATTATCATTATGATTATTAACATCATTATAATTATCATAGGATCATAAACATTCGCATTATTGATATCATTGTCATAGTTCATGACTCTAACATGATTATTGCCATTTATTATTAATCACATTAATGTTGTTATTTTTATTGGAGATCTGTGATTTTTTAGCAATAAAAATGCGTGATGTTAATCGTTTTTCTATATTTTCTGTCTTTTTATTTCTATTTTATTAACAGCGTGTTCTTTTTCTCTTTTCATTTTTGAAGTCTTACTACCGACGGTAACTTTTGATTCTTTTCATACAGATATTTCATTATTAATGTGTACCGTTTTTTTTTTCTTGTACATATCTATCTATCTATATGATACATTCATTTTTAGATCTATTATATTACGATTTCAATAGTTTTTTTTCTATCCCTGTACTTCAACATCTCAAATAATGCAATCAAATAGGAAAAGAAAACAAACAAGAAAACTTAAAAAAAAAAGGGGGGGGGAGGGGGGGGGCTCGAAAAACTCCTCTTTCTTGTCTCTTCTTCTCTTGCTTCCATGCCTCTCTTTCCTCTCCATTTCGCCTTCTCGTCCGACCGCTGGTATCCTTCTCTTTTCCAGCATCCCCTTCCTCGCATTCCTCTTTCACAAAAGCGATTCCGGGTTCCCTCTTTATCCCCCTCTGCTATTCCTTCCCTTTTCGCTTGACCTTCAAACCGTATTGCCTTATCTCCATGGTCTTTGCATTCACTTGAGTCTGATTCTGTTTAATCTTATGATATATATGTATATATATATATATATATATATATATATATATATATATATATATATATGTGTGTGTGTGTGTGTGTGTGTGTGTGTGTGTGTGTGTGTGTGTGTGTGTGTGTGTGTGTGTGTGTGTGTGCATGTGTGTGTGTGTGTGTGTGTTCGTATGTATATATATATATATATATATATATATATATATATATATATATATATATATATATGAAAGACAATATTTGTCTATTTTTTGCCCGCTCTCCTTTTACCTCATTCGTCTCCGGATTGACTTCTTTATCTGTCTATTGCCTTTTTTAGAAAAAAAGAGGAGAGAGAGAGAGAGAGAGAGAGAGAGAGAGAGAGAGAGAGAGAGAGAGAGAGAGAGAGAGAGAGAGAGAGAGAGAGAGAGAGGGGGGGGGTAGAGAGAGAATGAGAGAGAGAGAGAGCGAGAGAGAGAGAGAGAGAGAGAGAGAGAGAGACAGAGAGAGAGAAAAGGAAATTCTTCTTCCTAGTCGCAGGAAGAAGAGGAAAAAAAACAACAAATGAGACAACAGCAATAATTGCAACATGAAGAGGGGTAAGAGGATGTACGACTAACTCCTCTTACGTGTCCAAACCACGCCTCTGACATCAACTAGTTCTACAGGTAACCTGTTTAATATAAACAGGAGAGCATTTAAAATTTGAACAGCGCGGCCACCGCTCTTGGTTCTGATGCACAATTCACGGGCATTAGACTCATTTGAATCTCCAAATAGCATTTCGCTAACTAAAATCCTAACGTTTCTCTATTTCTTGTTTTTCCCAATGGTAGTACAGCGCGAGTGCGTCCAGGGGTTTTTGATTAGATAACGAACAATAGCGCGGTCTTTTTGAATGCTTATTTTCAGGCTATAATATGCTGTTTATTATCATATTTGGATAAACATAAAAAAACTCTACCTTGGGTAATACTTGCCAAATGTTTCCATTTGACCATTTCTGACAACTGCTCAGCTGCGTGAATCCACAAAACATGTGAAGTAATGTGTAGTTACCTGAACACACATATTCCGTATATATACGAATTTCTGTGCTTACTTCTATAATGCATGTGTCTCACTCTCTCTCTCTCTCTCACATACGCACGAACACACACACACACACACACACCACACACACACACCACACACACACACATACTACACACACACACCACACACAGACACACACACATACCACACACACACACACACCACACACACTCACACACACACACCACACACAGACACACACATATCTATCTATCTATATCTATAACTATACCTATAACTATATATATATATATATATATATATATATATATATATATCTAAATATATGTTGTATATACATACATATATATATATATATATTTATCTTATATATATATATATATATATATATATATAATATATGCATGTATATTACATACATATATATGTATAGATATATATATATATGTATATATATATATATATATATATATATATATATATATATATATATATATATGCACACACACACACACATACACACATACACAAACAGACACATACCCTCACTCGGTATTTATGTACACTATGCATGAGAGTGCTAAAATGTCAGTTCTTTCATATTTATCAAACGTACTAGAAAAAAAAAAATTAAACTTCAAGTGACTTGATTGAACCCATAATATCATTACAATATATACGGATGTAATGGATTGCATATGGAGACCTATATCTATATTTCAGTTCTTTCTTGATTTCAATTTAGACCTTTACTAAATAAATAAAAAATTATCCAGCCTATCAAAAAAAATTCGTGAAACAATTGACCTCAATTCATGGGTGATTAGCTACTAAACTTTTTGTACTTTTTGTACCAACTTCAAAGAAACCAAGTTAAATTTTACTACTGTAGTTCAATAATTATACGATCTGTTCGATATTCCTTGGCTCTAACCATAACGATCCAAACGGAGAGCAAAACGTTTCAACTTGTGTTTTATTCATTAACTACACTTACATTAGGCCATTGGTCTAACCTGGTTGGTGTTTAGAAAATTTGTGACGGACAGTAATGTTCAATTTAAAAGGGTTGCGAGTTCTTTTGCCCTTCCTATTCCATTAAAAAAAAGCATGTGCATCCACTTTAGTCTGATGGCATAGGTTACACAAAGCCTTTAGCCACATCAAGTGATATCAATTTATCTTTTCATGTGCCATTCGAAGGTATATATTTGGTCGCATTACGTGTGTTATGCCCATGTCTACTTTTGCGTAAATTGCCAGTTCTTTCAATTTATGTGTGATGGTGTGTGCATGCAATCCAAAATACTTGGAAATATCAAACATTTGAATAAGGCCGAATGAATATCACAAATATATTTGAACTTAAGATGAAGTTTCCCAAGAAAGAACAGTCAAAAGCTCTATAAAGAAGATGCCGTCTCTCTCCCTCTGTCTCTCTTTATATATGTATATATATATATATATATATATATATTATATATATGATATATATATTAAATTATATATATATATGATATATATATATATCTATAATTATATATATATATATATATAGATATTTATATAGATATGTATCTATACATTTATATGCATCATCTATATATAGGAGATCGATATATATAAAAGAAATATATATATAATATATATGAGTATACTATATTTATATATATATATATATATATATATATACCTAAGTAATATATATATATATATATATATAAATATAATATATTCTATATCATATATATATATATATATAGTAATATATATATTTATAAAAATTATATATCATATATATATTTACGTATATGTATATAGTATATTATATATATATATATACCTATGATATATTATATAAAATATATATATATGTTATCTATATATTATATATATTTTGTATATATAATATATATAATATATATATATATATATAATATATATATATATATATAGGGAATATAGTATTATTATATATGCATATATATATATCATGTATGTACATAGTATATATATCCAGTATATTCATATATATAATATATAACTCGGATACGAAAGCAGTATATATATAATTAATAATATGCTGATATATATAATTATATATACGATATATTTGTAACATACATACGTAATATGAATATATATATAATCTATATATATGTATCTATATATTATATATATAGTTAATATAATTTTGATATATATATATTTATGTATGTGACCGTATATAATGACATGCGTATATTAAATATATGAAAATCAATTAGTAAAATACCAGTAAAAAAAGAAGTGTATATGCATATATAAATACGAGAGATAACAATATAGTATACAAGCTGCAAATAATATATTGTAAGCAAAGTGCATATACCACTATATAGCTATGATGTAATATAATACACACCAAACACACACACACAGAAGAATATCCTATCAAAGATATAATATATATAATGATATAATAGTATAATATCATATGATATATATTATATATATAACGATATAATATATATATACACACACACACACACACACACACACACAGCAAGCGACAGCGGGGAGCAGAAGCGTGCACAGCGATAGAGCACACACACTATCTAAGTAGTCGAGTGTATCCATAATGAATGCTATATAATATAAGTAAGTATATATAAGTACATATATAAAGTATATATATATTAATATATATTATATTATATCGTATAATGATCATAGTATATAATATATATATATAATAAGGTACGAAATACAGATACTATATACATTATATATAAAATATGTAGCATATAGTATGATATATCGTATAAAGTATAGCATAATAGTATGATTTATAGTATATATGATATAATAGTATAAATAATTATATGATATACTATTGATGCGTCATATTCATATATATAGTGCATATATGATATCATTTATATAGCTGCGTATATATATATAAGAGAACAAAGTATATATATATAAGTATAAGCAGAAAGTATATTAGATATGAGAGATTATAGTTAAGTGATATATAGGAGTATATACGAGGGTTATATATATATGTATATATTGTAATTATATACTATAGTATATGTATGTCTATAGCATATCGACATAATGTTATATAACGAGTACATACATATATATTATTCATCTATATTATAGCGTAACATAGTATAGTTATATATATATATGCTAAACATAAGCTATCCGATATATTATAATATCAATATATAATAACGATATATATATATATATATATATATATAGCATATATATATATATACTATAATCATACAATATATATATATTACATAATAGTATATATTATATAATGATATTATACTTATACTATAGCGTAAGAGCAATATTATATATAATATATAGAACAATATTGGGCATCTATTATTCATTTAAATTATTATATTAGTTATTATTATATGATAAATGAGATAAGGATAAGGAGGCGTGATAGCTATGTTGTGAGCAAAGATAATAAAAAGTTGGATCTAACCAAACAAAAATTATAAACTGATGATAAGAGGAAATAACTAGAAAATATACCTTGAAGAAATTGTTGCAATGGTGGGCTTTATGAGCTTGAGAATAAAGTAAATTCATGCGAACACTTGAATGAACATATGATAGAATAATGAATAACAATAAATAATCGAAATGCCCTTGGGATAACAATAACAAGGATGACATGATAATTTTAAGGATGGTAACAGCTATAAATGTAAAGGAAAAACTTGATCACTATGTTATGATATAATAATATTGCTGATAATCATCACAGTTCTATTATCGCTAAGGATGATGATAAGATTTTCTTTGTCATATCTTATCTTAGCGTAAAAAGAGAACTTTCGTTCAAAATCTGAATTAGATTTAAATTTCCTAGACACACGTTTGATGTCGTAAATTAATATTCACACTATGTGGAGGTAAAACACGGTTATAACGTAAATAATACTAAGTGAAATGAATATGAATTTCATTCTTTATAAGGGATCACTACTAACATACATATTCGCAAACCGGCATTTTCCCGAACTTATATACCAACGGTAAATAATATAGAATGGAAATCATAAGATATCGAACACAAACCATAGTTAATACGTATATACAGTCAATACTACTACAGATTGTAGAATATCTGTATG
>NW_028234425.1:35119933-35122433 GCF_977035675.1 Penaeus japonicus | reverse complement strand
GTAAAATTCTTTCCTTCTTCTGCTGTTGTTCATCTTATTCTAGGTAACATCATTAAGACAAGATAATAATCTATGTCACAATAATCCCCTTGTCATCTTCTTGATTCTTTTTTCTCTCTCCTTAGGGAAAGGAGAAGGTGTGACGAAATGAGAAAGGCAGAAGAAAAAAATAAGAAAAAAAGAAGAAAGAAGATATCTTAAACATGGTAAGAAAGAGGAAGAGATGCTGGACAAGACTGATAGATTGTGTTTATACATACACACACACACACGCACACACACACACAGAAGGAGAGAGAGAGATAAAGAGAGAGAGAGAGAGAGAGAGAGAGAGAGAGAGAGAGAGAGAGAGAGAGAGAGAGAGAGAGAGAGAGAGAGAGAGAGAGAGAGAGAGAGAGAGAGAGGAGAGAGAGAGAGAGAATGACATACAAAACAACATAATACGAATTATATCACGCCCAAAAATACAACTCGAGCAGTCAAACTAATCAGAATACCGCTCAACTTCTTTCAAAGACCCCAAGGTCAAGAAGGGAAAGCCAAGGACTGGTTCCAAGGTCGACATCAAAATGCAATTCCGTTTATGAGGGCAAGAAGGGAGCGATAAGCTAGCAACAAGAATGATGCAAAAAGAATGAAGAATGAGGAGTTAAGTGGCACATGAGATTATCAAATGTGTACTTAAAGGAAGGGGAGATCTTAGTTGAATGGCGGAGGGGAAGCGAGTGCCGGTGCAGTGCCAATTAAGAAAGCTAAAAAGACAAGAGGAGGAAGGGGAGTAGATATAGAAGTTCCTCCAGATATTGTAAATTAAGGAAAAGCTCGCCGAAATAAGGAGGAAGGGATATCTATAAATAGATTGGGTGCGTGGGAGATCAAGATTATTAGATTAGATTATTACGGGTATTATAGTGAGAGTATTGTTATATGAAACAAACCTGTAATTATCAATAATTGTGATAACGATATAGAAATAAGAATACAAAAAAAACTGCAGCCATGATAAAAGAGATGAAAATTTTAGTAACAATTTTTACAGTAGTAATGACACCATGATTACTGGAGATAGTCATTAACATAAAAAAATAGAATAGTAGTGATAGAGATGACAATTATTTAGATGAGAGTAATTAAAAACAGGCAATAATAATGATTAGGACAATATATTTATTTGAATGTCCTATTTTTTATATAATTTTTTTATTTCTATTTTTTATTTATTTATTTTTTTATTTTTTTACTGTAGACTACATTCATTATCCGATTTCATGCATCGCTAATAGAATCAAAGAAAACAATCTTGCTAATATCAATCTGGCTATCAATATATAAACAAGGGTGATTCATTGTTCTTGCGAATTTAATGGTGTTAGTGATATATATTAAAGCAAAGGAAGAATAAAAATCAAGAAATATATACAATATACATCACACACACACACACACACGTGTATGTTATCGGTATCATCGTTATTGTTATCATTATCATTGTTACCATAATTGTTGATATTGTTATAATTTTCATTATTACTATTCTCATTATTTCTTTATCATAACTACAATCATCATCGTGATTATCGTTATCATCAATGCTCTTATTATCTTTAACATTATCACTCTTATTATTACCATTATTGTTATTACTATTATTGTCATAATTACCATCATTACTTCCATTATCATTTTCATTTCATTTCATTTTTTTTCATTATTATTGCACTCATTAATACCACTGTTATAAGTAATTTTACATATTAATACCACTGTTATTGCTGTTATTATTTTTAATGTTGTCATCATTGTTATCATCATTACTATCTTTACTGTTATTATTGTTGTTTTCATTATCGTTATTTTTGTTATCATCATTATGAGAATCATGATGATAATCATGGTGATAATGATATTGATAATAATGATAACAATAATGATAATGGTATTGATGATAATAGTAATGGCAATATATTCATAATTGGGATCATCACTAATATAATTATTCATATCACATACATTATTATCACGATCACTTATATTATCATCATCATTATCAGGATCATCATTATCATTATGATTGATGTTCATCATAATGATCTGCAATACAAATATATCAGTGGTTTGTCTTACCATTGTTGTTATTGCTATCGTTATTATTGTTATCATCATTCTCATTATCTTAATTTTTTTTATTATCATAATTATATTAATCATTACAATTACCATTCTCATTTTTGTTGCTGTCATCATCATATTATTATTATTATCATAATCATTGTCATTATGAATATCATCTTTGATATTATTATTATCGTTAGTATTTTTTACTACCATTATTTGCATCATTATGATAATTGATTTTGTCCTTATTATTATCATTATTACTTCTGTTATTAATATAATAATCTTTATTGCCATTATTATCATGATCATCATTATCCTTATCATAATTATTATGATTATCATAATTAGTACTGATAGCTAACAGGCTAATAACAATCATTCA
>NW_028234425.1:35109933-35114933 GCF_977035675.1 Penaeus japonicus | reverse complement strand
GATGATAGTATCAATATACATGGATATCAATGGATGAATTATTACGATGAATCATAAAAAAATCATTATCATTATAACTACTTTTAATTATAATCATTATCATTATTACTATTTTCATTATCATTATTACAATTATTATTATTATCATTGTCATTATAGTATTCTTTTTATCATCATTATCATCACCGTCATTAGCACAGTAATACTATTATCTTTATAAGTATTATCATTATTGTTGTTATTATTGTTTCTGTTGTTGTCATCAAAACTTTCTTTACTCTTACTAATGTCATTGCTTCTATTATCATCATCATCAATATTACCATAACTATAATCAGTTTTAATTATAATGATTTTTATCTTTATTATCGCCATTGTTACTGTTATTATTGTCATTATTATTACTACTACTATCATTATGATAATAATAGTATTAATAATGATTGTAATAATAATTGTTATCATTGTTAGTTTTATAATTATCATCCTTATTTTTTGTGTGTATATTTATCATCATTATTATTTTACCATTATTATCATTAGTATTGTTATTGCTATTATCTATTTTCTATTAGGAATATTATCAGATAATGTTACCACCATCATTGTTTTTATTATTTCTAGTATTACCATTTTTATCATTATGATCATTATTGTTTTTGTTATTATCTTTTCTGTTTCTACCATTACTATTTTTGTTATTATCATTTTCATTATTTCTTTTATGATTACTAAATATCAATATCATCATTATTATGATAATGATATATATATATATATATATATATATATATATATATATATACATATATATATCTACATATATAATATATATATAGATATATTAATAATATTTAAATAGTAAAAATATCATATATATATATATATATACATAGTATATATATATATATATATAATATATATAATATATATATATATATATATATAAGTACTATATATATAATATGTACATAATATACAAATATAATAACTAATAAACTATATATATAAATATAAATAAACATACATATAAAATCTACAAAAATATATATATATATATATATATAGATATTATATATATACTAATATCTATATATATCTACATATATATATATATAAAAATAATATATAGGTAATATATATATATATAATATCATGTATATATATATATAATATATATTATATATTTATATATATATATAGATATAATTTATATATATAACGGAATATATGTATATATATATATATATATATATATATATATATATATATATATATATATATATATATAAACATGTACGATTAAAGCATTCAGTGATATGATAAATAAAATGGATTTCGTATTTCTAGATAAAACAAAATACTTACTAAACGTCTGCTAACCGAACATAGCTTTATCCGTAATTCGCCAAAATCTCGGCTTATATTTTATCTCTCCGGAATACCATTTTGGGGGACATATAAAAACCTATTAGTCAAGTGTATTCCAACTCGCTTATATCTAGATATTGGCAATAAGATAAACCTTATAACCAATAACATGTTTTCTGTGGTATGTATGCACGCAAATTCATGTGAGCTTGTGTGTGTGTGTGTGGTCGTGCGAGATTGAATGATTCCCCCCGGGCGGCCCCCCCCCCCCCCCC
Source organism: Penaeus japonicus (assembly GCF_977035675.1). Taxonomy (NCBI): domain Eukaryota; kingdom Metazoa; phylum Arthropoda; class Malacostraca; order Decapoda; family Penaeidae; genus Penaeus; species Penaeus japonicus. The sequence goes on along the minus strand of NW_028234425.1, from coordinate 35,113,287 downwards.
CCCCCCCTGGGTGGGGGGGGGGGGGGGGGGGGGGGGGACACCCCCAAGACAAACACAACCACCACCCCAAAAAAACACCACCACAAAAAGGGGGGGACCCCCCCCCCCAAACACATAAAGTATTGCAGACATACACATACCCAGTCTTCAGATAAACCTGTGTTTATACTTTACTCTTATAAAATCATCATCATCATCATTTTCATTTTCATTATTGTCATGTTTATCTTTATTATCAATATTGTTACTGTTATCATTATTGTTATCATTGCTACTGTTGTTATTATTATCATTATTGTTATCATTGCTACTGTTGTTATTATTATCATTATTACCTTTATTGTTATTACCATTGTTATTATCATTATCATCATTATTACCTTTATTGTTATTGACAATGTTATTTTTATTATTATCAGTGTTGTTATTATTATTATCATTATCCTTATTATCATAATTTGTTTTATTGTCATATAATGAGAGCGACAGAAAGACAATATATATATATATATATATATATATATATATATATATATATATATATATATATATATATAATATATTAATATATATATAAAATATATAAATATATAGAAATATATATATATATATATTTTATATATACTTATATTTATATTTTTATATATATATATATTATATTTATATATACATACATATATACATATACATATATCTAAATATATGTATATGATGTTTTGTTATTATCAACAGGCAAGTTTCTTGTGTTATTATTATCATATCCATATTTGCTGTTTTTATTACGTCACATAGGCGTTATTGACATCACATTTGATAATTTGTTAGATAATTATTTAATAATTTCCTTGTGTCTATATTTTATTACATGTAGCCAAATCGTAATTATTTCCATCATCATTTTCTAAGAAGGTAACAATTGTTAATTTGATTTTTTGTATCATCATGATGGTTTAGAGTTTCAATGTGATATATGTTAACTAAAAAATAATAATAACAAAAAATTGTAATATTTGCTGTGAATGAATATACCAACCCATTTTCATAAAATTGTTATTGAAAGTTTCTTCAAAGTCTATGGTTTCGCAGTTTAATACATTGTAATTTATTGACATTTTTTTATTTTGTTACTCTTCAAATCAAATACAATGTTTGTGTTAACCACTAACTGAAATTTCGATTATGTCCGTTAAACTTATTCCCTGTACTTTTCAGAAAAATTGACAATAATATCCATGTACTGTATATCCTTTATGTAATAAAGATATATACCAAATTGTTCTTTCTTATTTTCCTTTTCTTTAAAGCCGAGATCATATTATCTTGATTATTGTAACTTTCGTTATTATACAAAACTAAATGTTATAAAATTAATCTATTTTCCTTGTTCGATTTCTTATTGGTGTACCTTGGCTAAGAGAATAATTACTTGTAGTATATGAACAAATAATAAAAATATGTGTAATATTTACAAATATAGCACCACATATATACATTACCACACATATATATGTATATATATTATCCCTATATAAGTATATATATAACATAATTCATATATATATATATATATAAATAAATACATATATAATGTATTATATATATATAATATATATATTTATAAATATATATATATATATATTATAGTGACTAATCATATAATATATGTATATATATAAATATATATCTATAATATATATATAAATATATATATATTATATAGATATATATATATATATATATATATAATGTATATATAATATATATATATGTATATATATATTTTTTATATATATGTATATATATATATATATATATATAATACAGATATATTTATATATATAATATATATATGTAGATATAGAGATTGATAGATAATATATTTTAATTATATTTAATATATATAGTATATATATATATAAACTGTTATATATTTCATATATACCTTAATATATGCAGTATTATATTATTATCTAATATATAAATTCTAAACACTATATATATATATATATATATATATATATATATATATATATATAGAAATCCACATATAATAATATATTATACATTATAATAATATATTATCTATATATTATATATAATATATATTATTTATATATATATTTATTTATAGAGAGAGAGAGAGAGAGAAGAGAGAGGAGCGAGAGAGAGAGGAGAGTGAGAGAAGCGAGAGGAGAGACGAGAGAGAGAGGGAGAGAGAGAGAGAGGTGAGAGAGAGAGGATGGAGGGAGGAAGAGGAGGAGGGAGGGAGAGAGAGAGATAGATAATATATATAAATATATATATATATAATATATATATCTATAGATATATATGATGTATTTATTTATATATATAGGATAATATAATATATATAGATATATAATAATATATATATCTATATTGTATATATATTCTATAATATATATACTATATATTATATTATATATTTATATATTCACACACACAGCGCTTTACAAGTTCATAATGAAAGATATGATTTGGTATAAAACAATGATACTAATCATTATGTAGGAAGATGAAAATATGAAGCATTATGAATAATATACCGGCTAACAAGCAACAAAAATATAGATAAGAAAAGTAGAAAAGAAAATGATCAAAAATAAGAAAAATGAAACGAACATCCTGCAGTAAGAAAACATGTTGATATTCTCCAGGACTGATTTCTGTCGCCCTTACAGGTTTGTACTATTAAATAAAATAATAATACATAACTATATATGTGATATTTCTAACTGAAATACAAATACGCTGTAAAATATTAGGTATACATAAACACAAACACACACATTCACCAACATTAACACTACATTCAAAACAAATATCCCTTTTAAAATGTCAAAAAAAAAAAAAAAAAAAAAAAAACTTAAAAGAACCTCCTGTTTCCAAAGCAGATTCGACGACATCCGACCCCCTCTCCGAACAGAGGCTGTGAGAGCATCGCGCGGAGGAGTCAGGCAGAGCCAGTGAGATGAGGGCGTGAGCTGCAAATCCTCCCAGATTGCAACGACTCTCCGTCTCTGTGGCCCGCGTGCAGTTCGCGTCCAGCTTCGTGTTGGTGACTGCAAGCATGACGTGTCTCCTGATGTCGATCAACTAAAGGGTTCTTATCATTAATTTGTTTGTTTTGTTTTTTTGTATATATAAATTTAGAGAGTCTGTCATTAAATTGATATGAAATGGAAAATCTTCACCTTCGATCTCTCTTTCTCATTCTCTTTTTCCCTCTCTCGCTATCTCTTTATATATATATATATATATATATATATATATATATATATATATATATTATATCTTCAATCTATATATACCTATTCTAATATGTATGTTATT
>NW_028234425.1:35099933-35104933 GCF_977035675.1 Penaeus japonicus | reverse complement strand
ATGAAAATGGCTATGATAGAAATATTTAAAATGACTCAAATACACAGTACAAAAAATGACACAATAATAATGATGGTAATTTTATCAAATGATGATAATAAAAGTACAAAATAAGAAAGTAAATAGAATTGGAAAACTGTTAATAGTAAGACAATAATTTACTAATAGAGTTTTCATATAAAAGAAATTAATAAAACAGAAAGGATCCTCATAAAACTCAAGATTAATATAAATGATCCATATAATCACAATAATAAAATCCATATTTTTAATTGTAATGATCACGGTTAATAGGCCAAAATAATAATTCCACAGAATGAGGCATAAAAAACCTAACAATAATCATGAAAATAAAATAACTGTAAAATGAAAGAAAAAAGAAACATTCATAATCAATACAAAAACACAACCTAAGCACTTCTCCTGCCTAATAACAATAAAATCATAATGTACCCAAGATAACCACAACCTTAAATGTAAATAATAAAACTAAATACATGAAAACACCAACACTATGACACCATATCCGAAACTCAATTAATGTAAAAAAAAGCGACAATAAGAACAAAAATGATGGTACTGGATATAATAATAATAATCATGAAAATGATAAAGATATTGGTAATGATAACTATGATATTGATGACAATAATAATGATAATCATCATCAAAACATTATTGCTAATAACGATAATAAAGAAATAATGAAAATGATGATAATAATTATGATAATAATAATAATTTTCATAATGATATTAATGAGAACAGTACATATAATGATATTAGCAATAGTAATATAGATAATAATGATAATAACGATAATGATAATAATGGGAATAATGATAATACTAAAGGCGATGAGGATAATGAGAATCAGAGCAATAAGGATAATAATGGCAATCATGATAATAATAATGATAATTAAAATAATAATAACTATAATGACAGGGATGAAAATTATGATACTGATGATGATAATAAATGTAAATGAATTGCAATGAAAATATAAATCATAGCAAAAGAAAGGTGTGATAATACTAATGATATTGATGATAACATGAAAATAATGTGGCTGATAATGACAATAATTATTGCGAGAGTGATAATGATAATGATAATTATGTTTATAACGATAATGATACAAACAATAAGACTTACAATAAAAAGAACACAGCAATAACAATATAATGAATATGATTTTGATAATAATTAAGTGACGATGATAATAAGGATATTAGCACCAATGACTATGAAATTGATATCAATGATGATAATAAGTGCAGATGTCACACCATTAAAAACAACAATGATAATGATTGCTATAATAACAAAAATGACAATGATGATAAAGACAGTAATGAGGATATTTGTAAGAGTAATAGTTATGATAACTATAGAAGTTAAATTAATAATGAGAATGATAATTAAGTTAGTCGTTATAACAATAATGGTAACGATAAAGAGAGAAAAATGAAATAATGATAATTTTAATGATTATAATAACTTTGATATTCATAATAATACTAATATAAAAACAACAAGAACAACAACAACAATAATAATGATAATAAGAATAACAATAATAATAACAATAATAATAATGATAATAATAATAATAATAATAATAATAATAATAATAATAATAATAATAATGATTATGATAATAAAGATAACAATAATAATAATAATAATAAAAATAATAATAATGATAATAATAATAATAATAATAATAATAATGATAATAATAATAATAATAATAATAATAATAATAATAATAATAATAACAATAATGATTATAATGATAATGAAAATAATAATAATGATAATAATAATGATAATAATAATAATAATAATAATAATAATGATAATAACAATAATAAGGATAATGATAATGATGACGATAATAACAACAATGATAATAGTATTAAAAAGATAATAATAATGATGAGAATGATAATGACGATGGTAACAGAAATACCGATAATCACATTAATACTATGAATGATAATAACAATACTAATAATGGTTATGATAATTTTCATTTTCATAATGTTATTGTTACTATCATCATTGCTATTATCATCATTGTCATTATTGTCATTACCATTGATAGCAGTAGTGGAAGTGTAAATAGTAGTACTGATTATGATAACAATGATGATAATAATGATGATGATGATGATAATAACATTAACCATAATTATGATAATAATGGTAACAATAATAATAATAACAATATTAATAATAGTAATGATAATAATAATGATAATAATAATAATAATAATAATAATAATAATAATAATAATAATAATAATAGCAATAATGATAATAATGATAATAATAATAATAAGAATAATAATAATTATAATAATAATAATGATAATAATAACAATAATAATGTTAATAATAATGATAACAATAATGATAATAATACTTACAATAATAATGATAACAATGATAATAATAATGATAATAATAATAATAATAATAACAATAATAATAATAATAATAATAATAATAATAATGATAATAATGATAATAACAATAATGATAATAATAATAATAGCAATAACAATGCTAACGATTATAATGATAATAACAATGATTACAATGATAATGATACTGATCATACAAGTACTAATGTAAATCACCAACATGAAATCGTTGAGAAATAATGATAACAGTCGAATTATGCACATGATATATATGTCATGGAAGAGCATGCAGAGTGGAAAGACGAAGATATTGAGAAAAAAATAAATAAATTTAATTAATTATGTCGGAACGCTTAGTCTTTTGATGATTAGAGGCTTTTTATATTCCAACATATTAAGCTTATTAAATTTTGTCGTGTCTCTTACTGCGAAGGAGGGCAGACAATACGGAGAATAAATGAAATAAGGAATAGGAACTGATATTGAAAAGTGGACAGAGAGTAGAGAAAGAAATTGCTGATTATAATTGATGATAATAACAAGAGCAATAATGATAATGATAATTGTATTGAAAATTACTATCAGTGTTATTACGAATATCATTATTATCCTTATTACAATCACTATTCTTATTTCCATTATCATACTCTCATCTCTATTCCTATTATTTTTACCATTGTCATTGTCATTACCAATATTATCATTATTATTATCATCATCATTACTATTATTATCGTCATTATCATAGACATCATCGCTGTTATCATTATCGTCATTATCATAGACATAATCGCTGTTATCATTATCATTATTATCACTATCATCATTATTGCTTCTATTCCTATTATTACCATTATACAAAAGCTAAGAAGAACAGAAAAAATATGAGGAATAATAATGAAAATAAAGATAATAATGATATTGATAATGATAATATTGTTGACAATATCCTATAGATAATTAGCAATAGTAGCAATAAAAGTAGTCATAATTACAATGATTATAATGATAATGATCATTGATAACGGCAATGGCCATAATGATGATTATTATGATAAGGAGTATAACATGATCATGATTTTAGTAGTCTTAACCATGGTGATGATATAATGATGATGATAGGAATAATGATGATCATAACATTAGTAACGTGAATAGTATGAATAATGATCTAGGCAGAACAGTACATATCAGAAGACATGTAATTCTTTTTCACAGCTACAATTATTATTATTATAGTGAATTTTTTTGTGGTCACTCCATATTAGCTGATTAATGTATTTATTTGTGTAATAATAAGAGAGAGAGAGAGAGAGAGAGAGGGAGAGGGCGAGAGAGAGAGAGAGAGGGCGAGAGGGCGAGAGAGAGGGCGAGAGAGAGAGAGGGAGAGAGAGAGAGGGAGAGAGAGAGAGAGAGACATAGAGAGAGAGAGTGAGAGAAAGAGAAAATGCCTCCACTTTATTCGGTAACTGAAGCTTTTTTTTATAATATCAAGAGTCAAAAGCTATGTATCCCATAAACAGGCATGAATATTTGGTGTCTCATACTTTCGCATTGGTAGAGATTTTTGTAAGCACAGACCTGTAACCGAAATGACATCATTGTATCACATCAATAAACGCACAAGCGCACAAATCCACACTTTCAAATAAAATAACAATGAAGATGATGATGAATATGATGAATATGATGTTGATGTTGATGATGATGATGATGATGATGTTGATGATGATGATGATGAGGAGGAGGAGGAGGAGGACAACTACAGAAATAGAAACATGCTGTTTATACTCGAACGACAAACACGCACATACACACATACTTAAAACGCCTACCGCATAACGCACGCATATACGGGCAATTACACACGCAGGTAATATATAATAATTAGAGATATTAAAATAATGAGACCAATTTGCCAGAAAATTCTTTATTATTTTCCACATCTAAAATCATATCGCTCATTTGACGGTTAAACCCTGCTGGATTATCACACCCCTGCCAAGCTTAAGGCATGATCTCATATGCTCTATGCCGAATACCCTGAAAAGTTTAACGCATTTTACGTCAACATTACAAGTCCGGCTCTTAAATGTTAAAACAGTTCCCGAAAAACCAAGTCGATTTTACCTTCCCGGTCATTTAATCTTTCCCCCTAAACCAGCCAACCAAAATGCGCCATATAGACCACTTTGTCCAGGGGTAGTAAACGGGTTAATTGCTTCATTTGGCTAATAAGATTTAACCAATTGCATGACACTTGGAATGGCCGCTACATTTTCCTAAGTAATTCACTTAAATGGTTTTCATATCTGTTGCCTCACCTCCATTTCCTTTATTAACTCCTAAACTGCTAAGGCAAGATCAGCCTCCCATCCAGGTCTGGCTGGCTCGAGAAGTGACATTTATTTGCGGTCCATCTCGACAATGGCCACGGATATGATTTCGGGCTATGTATATGGGCGGGGTGTGTTGTTTATGTTCACCCTTTGGTCCAGAAGTGAGCGCCGGGTTATTTTTTTTCTTCTTTTTTTCGCAGATTTTTTGTGGGTATTCAGGAAAATA
>NW_028234425.1:35095586-35099833 GCF_977035675.1 Penaeus japonicus | reverse complement strand
TATGTAAATATATATATATATATGTGTGTGTGTGTGTGTGTGTGTGTGTAGTATGTGTGTTTATATATATATATATATATATATATATATATATATATATATATTTATATATATATTATGTATAATTATATATATAAGTGTGTGGTGTGGTGGTGGTGGTGGGTGTTATGTGTGTGTGTAAATACGTTTATATATGAATATCTCTATCTATAATCACTTAACTATCTATCTATCTATCAATCTAACTATCTATCTATATATGTATATTGAATGTGTTTTTACGCATATATTCCGGAATACCATTTACAAGACCCAGAACAAAACCAAATTTCTCCATTTTGATATAGACAGAGAGATGGAAAGGTTAAAATGACTGTAGAGAGAGATAGGAAGCTAAAAAAAAAAAAAAAAGAAAAAAAAATGAAAGTCATTATGTGTGTTGATATGATTCAGAGAATAATTCCGCCAAAGCTCCTTACCTTCAACCATGACATCCCTCGCGTTCATGTGACACGGGCTGTCTCTATGCATCGCCGGACCCCTGTTACCTGTTTTTATTTTTATTCATAAGATCAGATTATACACCGAGTATTTACTTTTATTCTCATGAATATGATTAGATTATTTACCCTTTTTGCTTGTTGTAGTAATAAATTGTTATTTTTAAGTAAGGTTTCTGGATTAATATATATTCATATAAAGGAAGCGAGGTATAACTTATTATCACTTTTTTATCACTGTCATATTTTTTTTCCTTTTTTTTTTTTTAGTTCTATCATAAAATTACTTATATCTTATCAATATTAATGCATTTTATGATTTCGCATTGGTGTTTTATTTCCTGAAGTCCTATTACAAAAACATCCTTAATACAGACTCTCATTATCTTATCATCCTCGTTATCATTATTAGCATAATCATTATTCTTGTTATTATTATAATCATTATTGCTGTTGTTGTTGTTGTCACTCGTTATAATTGTTATCATGTTATTTCTTTATTGGTTGTTACATTCATTATCAGTTCTATTATCATCATTGCATTCAATAATATAATTATTTAGGATTAATTCTTCAATTTGATTATCATCAGTATCACCAATATAACTACTGCTAGTATTGCTGTTATATCAGGTCCACTAAGATTTTTGCCTAACAGTATTACAGTTAAAAAAAAAGAAAAAGATTTCACCTTTCCCTATATTCTTGGTATATCTTCGCTTTGTTTATTCATATATATATATATATATATATATATTTATATATATATATATATTAGTTATAGAGAGCGTATATATATATATACATATATATATATATATATATTAATATATAAATATATATATATATATATATATATTATATTATATGGTGTGTGGTTGTGTAGTGTGTGTGGTGTGTGTTGTGTGTGTGTGATGATGTGTGTGTGTGTTGGTGTGTGTAGTGTGTGTGTGTGTGTATGTATACACACACACACACACACATACATATATATATACATATATATCCGGGATATATATATAATATTATATATATGACATATATAACATATACTATAATATATATATATAAGATATATATATATATATATATTAATATACATATATATGTGTGTGTGTCTCTGTTGTGTGTGGTGTGTGTGTGTATGTGTGTAATAAATATATATATATAAAATATATATAATATATATATATATTTAGTATATCAATATAATATATATATATAATACATAATATAACATATATATATATATATATATATATAGATATATATATATGTGTATTAGATATATGTGTGTGTGTGTGTGTGATTGGTGTTTGTGAGTGGTGTCTGTGTGTGAGTGTCCTGTGTGTGAGAGTGTGATGTTGTGTTCGGTGTATAATATATATATAATATATATATATATATATATCACGACGTTCGCACCTAAAAATTATATATATATCATAAGATATGTATATATATATATATATAAATTAGAAATGAATGTATTAGTATATGTATACACACACATAGACACATAACTTATTCATACATAGCAATATAAACAGTGAATAAACGTAGTGAAATTTGATCGAAACAGGGAAAGCGGTGTTAGTCCTCAGGGCTGGAGCCTAGGGGCTTTGGTAAGGGGGGGTGCGTGAAAGTTAGATTTGAAAGTTAGGTTTACAGGATTGTACTATTGCTTTTCATTTGTATTCGTTACAGTGCTATTTAACACCTGTTGAGTTCCATTGCATACTTGGAGACTATATGACTGAAAACTCGAACTGAAAACGCTTGATACAGCCAATAACACGAGATTCCTCTTTTTTAAGTAATGTTCGCTTAGAATTCGTCCACAAAGTTTGTTTCCTACTCTGTTTTCTGAATATTCTACCAAATGCCCTTTTTTAAAAATTGTCTTCTTCATTTTTTTTTGAAGAATATTATTTTGATATTCATGAACACATATCCTGCCGCTCCATTTAATTTACCTATCATTAGACACCCGTGATATCGGATAACTGCAGCAATATGTAGGAGTAGTTATCATTTTTATGTCGAAATCATCCTCATTTGTCTGCATACGCTCGGAATATTACGATACAACGTAGGAAAAAAAATAAAATATATCAATGCGCGCTGGATAGGATACGCCAGAAACACTAAAGCCTATTGGCTAGCCCTCGCTTAGACATTCTGGCTATTATTCCTCAGGCAGAAAGTTTACTTTCGTACGGTCAGACGGTTGGATGAGGATGAGGAGGAGAAGGAGGAGGAGAGAGAGAGATTGAGAGAGAGAGAGAGAGAGAGAGAGAGAGAGAGAGAGAGAGAGAGAGAGAGAGAGAGAGAGAGAGAGAGAGAGAGAGAGAGAGAGAGAGAGAGAGAGAGAGTTTACTTTCGCACGGTCAGACGGTTGGATGCAAGGAGAGAGTGGAGAGGATGTAGATAGTATGAGAGAGAGAGATTGAGAGAGTTTTACATTCGCATCGGTCGAAAAAACGTTGGATGCAAGGAGAGAGGAGGGAGGGAGGCGAGAGAGAGAGATTGAGAGAGAGAGAAAGAGAAGAAGAGAGAGATAAAGTCTTGAGTGTAGATAAAGAAAGAAGAGAGAGAGAGAGAGAGAGAGAGAGAGAGAGAGAGAGAGAGTTTACTTTCGCACGGTCAGACGGTTGGATGCAAGGAGAGAGGAGGAGGAGGAGGAGAGAGAGAGATTGAGAGAGAGAGAGAGAGAGAGAGAGAGAGAGAGAGAGAGAGAGAGAGAGAGAGAGAGAGAGAGAGAGAGAGAGAGAGAGGATAAAGAGAGAGAGAGAGAAGAGAGAGCGAGAAGAGAGAGAGAGAGAGAGAGAGAGAGTTTACTTTCGCACCGGTCGCAGACGTTGGATGCAAGGAGTTCCAAGAGAGGAGGAAGGAGGAGGAGAGAGAGATTAGAGAAGAAGAAGAGAGCGAGAGAGATAAAGAGAGAGAGAGAGAGAGAGAGAGAGAGAAAGAGAGAGAGAGAGAGAGAGAGAGAGATAGGGGAGAGTAAGAAAGAGACAGAGATAAAGATAGATAGAGAGAGAGAAGAAAGAGAGAAAGAGAGAAGAGAGGAGAGGAGAGAGAGAGAGAGAGAGAGAGAGAGAGAGAGAGAGAGAGAGAGAGAGAGTTTACTTTCGCACGGTCAGACGGTTGGATGCAAGGGAAGAGGAGGAGGAGGAGGAGAGAGAGAGATTGAAAGAGACAGAGACAGAGACAGAGACAGAGAGTTTACTTTCGCACGGTCAGACGGTTGGGTGCAAGGGAAGAGGAGGAGGAGGAGAGAGAGAGAGAGAGAGAGAGAGAGTTTACTTTCGCACGGTCAGACGGTTGGATGCAAGGGAAGAAGAGGAGGAGGAGGAGAGAGAGAGATTGAAAGAGACAGAGACAGAATCAGAGACAGAGAGTTTACTTTCGCACGGTCAGACGGTTGGGTGCAAGGGAAGAGGAGGAGGAGGAGAGAGAGAGAGAGAGAGAGAGAGTGAGAGTGAGTTTGTATGTGTTTAGGAAGTTATATATCAGTATTCTATATAGAATTAGAAACAAAGGAAAAAATAGAGAGAGGTACATCAAGTAACTTAAAAGATCCTATCAATGTCAACCTCATTTCAGCTTCAGAAGCTCGATTGCAGTATCCTGCTCACACCGAAATAAGTTCTTGATTAATATCACGATCAACATTGCAATTGTTGAGTGACGCATCAATAGGGCAACCAACGCTATTAACAGAACGCTTATAAATACTAATAT
>NW_028234425.1:35078086-35090586 GCF_977035675.1 Penaeus japonicus | reverse complement strand
ATTAATAGTCACTTTCCACGTCTGAAACACCGCCTCGATCCTGCTTCCGTCCGAGGCATCGGTCAGTGAACCTGGGTATCCAATCACTAATTCAGCATCGCCCAAAAAGGAAGGAGAAGGGGCATGTAGAGTAATTAGGTGGAATAAAATCTAAGATGCAAAAAAAAAGGGGGAGAGGGAAGGGGGGGGGGGGAAATGAAGAGAGCGAATACAGTTAGTGGTACTTGATTAAAGTTATTTTTTATTAGGTTAACCAAGAATAAGGATGATTGGAAGTGATAATGATATAGATATGACCATGATAATGATAACAGTGGTAACGATGAGAATGAGGATAATAATAATAACGATGACAATGATGATAACAATTATAACGATGATAATGATGATAAAAGTAATCATCGTAGCCTTATTATCAGTAATAACAATAATAACAGTAAGTATTATTATCATTATCATTATAAAAGTAATAAACAACAACAAATCTGAGAAACCTTCATGTTTCTAATTTCGGAAATGGTGTGTCCTCTTTAAAAATAGAAAAAAAAAAAAAAACATCATGGTAATCATTAATGAATAAATAAGTATCACCGACACACATTTCAATAGAGACATGGGTACTTTAGGTGTAATTTTATCATAATATAAAACTCAAAATACTGTGTGGCTTGGACTGTGTTGTGGGTGGTTTCATAAGAATGGGTTGTGGGTGTGATGGGGGGAGGGGGGGGGGGGGGGGGGGGGTGTTGGTGTTTGTGTGTGTGTGTGTGTGTTTGTGTTTGTGTGTGTGTTGGTTGTGTGTGTTGGTGTTGGGGTGTGTGTGGGTGGTTTTGTGTTTGTGTTTGGGGGTGATGTAGGTGTGGGGGGTGTGTGTGTGAGTGTGTGAGGTGGTGTGGGTGAGTGGAGTTGTGGGGTTGGGGTGTGTGTGTGGGGGTATTTGGGGTAGTGTGTGGGGGGGGGGGGGGGGGGGGGGGGGGGGGGGGGGGGGTGGGGGGTGTGGGGGGGGGGGGTGGGGGGGGGGTGAGTACTTGTGTTTGTGTGTGTGTTTGTTTGTTTGTGTGTGTGTGCTTGTGTGTGTGTGTGTGTGTGTGTGTGGTTTTTTTTTTTTTTAGTTGGGTTTGTTTTTATATATATCTTATATATATTATCTATTTATATTATGTGTGTGTGTTGTGTTGTGTTTTGTGTGTGTGGGTGGGTTGTGTTTTGTGATGGGGTGTTTGTTGTGTTTGTGTGTGGGTGTGTGTGTGTGTGAGTTGTGTTGTGTTTGTGGTGTGTGTGTGGGTGGTGGGTGGTGTGTGAGTTTTGTGTGTGGTGTTTTGTGTGTATGTGTGTGTGTGTGTGTGTTTGGGGTGTGTGTGTGTGTGTGGGGTGTGTGTGTGGTGTGTGAGTGTGTGTTGTGGTTGGTGTGTGTGTGTGTGGTTTGGTGTTGATTTGTGTGTGTGTGTATGTGAGTGTAGTTTTGTGTATGTGTGTGTGTGTGTGTGTGTGTTTGTGTGTGGTGGGTGGTGGTATATTAATTATTAAATTATATTATTATGTGTGTGTGTGTGTATGTGTGTGTGTGTGTTTGTGTGTGGTGTGTGTGTGAATTAGTAATTTTGTTTTTTTTTTATTATTATATAATTTGATTATTTTGTTTTTTTTTGATTGAGATAGTATGTTGTGATTATTATTTTTATATTTTTTTTTTTTATTATTTTTTATTTATATTTATGATTTTTTTTTGTATTTAATTGATATTTTATTTTTTTTTATATTTTAATTTTTAGTTATTTTTTTTTGGATTTTTTTTTTTTTTTTTTTAGTTTATATTTTAGTGTGTGTGTTGGAGTTGTGTTGTGATTTTATATTTGTTATATTTTAGATGTTTAGAGTTTATTTTTTTATTTTATAGTTTATATTTTAATTTCATATATATATATGTACTATTATATATCATATATATTTATTATATATTAAATATATATAATGTTATTGTTAATGATATATATATATATATATATATATATAAGATATATGTATATTGTATATATATATATATATATATATTTTATATATATATATATATATAGATATATGTTTACATATATATATATATATATATATATATAATATATATATTTTTTATATACTATATATATATATATATATGTAGATATATATATTTCATATATATATGTAGATATAGATAGATGTATAGATATATATTTATAGATATAGATATAGACAGATATGTATTTGTATATATAAATATTATATATACTATATACTATATATAACTTATATATATATATATATGTATATTGTTATCTCTTTTTATGTATATATATATGTATATATCGATTATACTATATATATATATATATATATTCTTATATATACATATATATATATATCTAATAATTATATATATGAAATATATTTATATATTATTATGTATATTATATACTATATACTATATGTCTTATATAATATATATTATTATGTTAATATTATAAACCATATATTGATATATATTTATATATTTATCTATATATATTTATATATTATATATATATCTGTATCTATATATATACTTTTAGAAAGATGTTATATGTATATGTATGTATGTAGAGTATATATGTATATACTATATCTTGTTATATATATAATATATATATATATATATAATTATATATGAACATGCATATTATGTATATTATGTGTGATTATAGTCTTATATACCATGTATATATATTTTTTCTTTTTTACACTATACATGTATGTATGTTATGTCACATGTAGTTTATATATATATATATTATCTATATATATCTTTTTATATTATATATATATATTATATGTGTGTGATGTGCCTGTGTGTATATATATGTTTATATATATATGTTAGTCTTATATATTGTATTATATATATATATATATTATATGATATTTATATATGAGTGTAATATATATATATATATTATTACATATATGTATTGTATGTCTTGATATATATATATATATATATATATATATCATGATATATAATATATGCGTATAACATATATATATATATATATATATAATTTGTCTATCTTATATTATATATATGTATATTATACAAAATTATATTATCATATATGTATATATTAATATATATATTGTTATATATATATATATATTATATTTATTATTATATATATATATAATGCATATATAAGATTATACGATATAAATATATTTTATATATGAATGTATTATATATATATATATATATATTGTCTATATATTATATATATATTATATAAATATATACTTATATATGTATATATATTCATAAATATAAAAATAATCTATATGATATATATATATATATACGAGATATACATACATATTATATATATACATACATATATATATATTTATATATATATTTATACATGGTAAACACATGACAACAAGCATTATCATAACAAAAGGATAATGGTTAATGGTAAAAGTGATGGTGATAATGACAATGATAATCATGATAATAACAATAATCATAATGATGATGATCATAATGATAATAACAATGAAAGGGATGATCATAATGATGATAAACATAATGAAAATAGTAAAGATGATAATGATGATAGTAATAATAGTAAAAATCATGATAATAATTATGATGATGATAACAATGAAAGTAATAATATTGGTAATAATGATGATAAAGATAATGTATACAACTGGCAATGAATGATAAACGCTTATTGAGGAAATTGCGTGAAATAAAATAAATAGTTGAATAACTAATGCATAGACACGTATAATGTGTGAAAAGACCATAATGATGATGATTATAGTATTAAAAGTGATAGCGGTGATAAAAAAAAATCTAATGACAATATGATAAAAAGATCGCTCAACAAAGAAACATAAGAATTTATATGTAAATTGAGGACGTAAGACAAACAAATGATAATAATATGCGATGTGCAATTCAATGGTAGTCATCAATATGTGTACAAACTGATAATGATAAGATGGACAGCGAGCAACTAGATGGTTTACATATATATGTGATGATTATGATAATGATAATGATATTTATAGTAATGATAGTCATGATAATGATGATGATACTAATGATAATAATATTGATAGTCATGATAATGATGATGATACTAATGATGATAATATTGATAATAATGTAAATAATGATAATGATATTAGCATCAATACTACTGGAATCATTGTTATCATTATCATTATCATATTATTACAATTATTCTTATTGTGATCATCATAAGCAGTAGTAGTAACACTTTATTTCATTTTATCTATTTACTTTTATTATCATTTTTATTTATCTATTTTTTTTTTTTTTTTTTTGTTATCAAAATGTATCATGACCACATAGTTATAATCATCTTTATGATTGTTATTCATATTCCGATCATTATCGTCTTGACTATGATTTTTATTAAATTTCTCCATTGTCATCATTTTTTTCTTGGTATCATAATAACATATTCTATAGCATTATTGACATTTTTCTATTTTCATTTATATTTATTTATAATTAATATTATTGCACTAGTATTTTTGTTATTTATGTCTTTGATTTGACACAATACTGTTATACAATTATCATCATCACTATTATTCTCATTGTTATCATTATTATCATCCTGATAATTATCATTTATTATTATCATTATTAGTTATAGTAGTAGAAGTCATAATGCTGCTGATGTTGTTGCAGTTATTTATATCTTACTATTATCACTATAATCATGGTCATAATGATGATAATGATAATGATAACAATGATGGTAATGATAATGACTGATTATGAAAACAATGATAAGATTTACTATTACCATCATTACTATTATCATAGTTATCAATAATAACAACTTTTCTGTCATTATTATTAAAACATCTATTACTGCTATTGCTATTATCAGTAGTACTGATACAATAGTAATGATTAGGAAAATATGATAATGATAATCATAATAACAATACTAAAGATAACAAAATCAACAATAACAATGATCATTATTTCTTAAACAACATCACTCAACTCCTGTGTTTACTAATATCAACAACAACCTAACTATCTTTTATTTTTTTTTCATAGTAATCAACAAACACTTAACTTTTTTCCTTATTATTAACAACACTATCTTTTTTCCTTATTATTTTTTACGTTATTATTGTTATTATCATCACACGGACTAAAGTGAGGATTGGTATTATCATTAGTTGTAAGCGTTATTATCATTATCCTATTCTGGAAATAGTGCATATGAGTAATGAATAAGAATGACTCCAGTCAAGTAGGTATTAGTCTAACGGTCTCACATACCTTCTGATTATATAGCTATTGTGTTGCCATTTCAAAAGGATTATTTTTTTCTTAATCATTATCATTACAAACATTATCATTATTGTTATTTCTTTTTAATCTTTTTATCATTATCTTTGGTATTATTGTCCTAATTAAAATTATTATCATCATTGAATAACAAAAATTGATATTACTAATATTAGTGGTAATACTATTTCTGATAATAAAAATGATATTAATGATGATAATAACGGTAATACCAATAATGATAATAAGGTTTATAATGATGATAATGATAATAATAATGACAATATTCATGATGGTAATGGCTATAATTATACCACTAATGACAAAAGTAATGTAAATTATGAGGAAAAGGAAAACAAAAAAAAAATATATATATAATAATTTTCTTTATTATTAATATCAATAGACAAGATATGATATATGATATTGAGAATGATGATATCATTAATGATATAGATGATTATAGCAATAACGATAATGACTGATGATAGTAATGGTGGCAATAGTGATAACAACAAAAATAATGATTGTGATCATAAAGATTATGATAATGATACTAATAACAATAATAATAATAATAATAATAATGATAATAATAATGATAATCATGATGATATGAAAAATACCGATGATAAGAATAATGATGAAAAAGAAATGAAAATAACAATGGCAATGCCAATGGTTATAGTAATGAGTATGATAAAAGTAATGGCTTTCATGTGAAATAATGATAATGAAAATAATAGTATAAAAACATAATGATAACAGCTTAGATGATGATAGAATTTACATTAGAGATGATATTGATAATTATGATAATACCAATAGGATTAATGATGTCATATGTAATAGTACTACTAATAATGATAATAATAAAAATGATGATAATAATGATAGCAATAATAATTATTATTGTTACAATGATAATAGTAATGATAATAATAATGATGCTATTAAAGATAATGCTAATAATGATAATGATAATACCGATGATATTAACAAAAATGATAATAATGATAATAATATTAAAAATAAGTAAGATTATAATGATAATAATAATGATAATAATAATAATGATGATGACGATGATGATAATAATAATAATAATAATGATAATAGTAATAATAATAATAATAGTAATAATAACACTGATAATAATAATAATGATAATAATAATAATAATAATAATAACGAAAATTAGGATAACATTTTACAGTTATCATAATGATAATAATAATGATAATAATAATAATAATAATAATGATAATAATAATAATAATAATAATAACGAAAATTAGGATAATAACATTTTACAGTTATCATAATGATAATAATAATGATAATAATAATAACAATGATAATAGTAATAACATTTAGATTAATGAGGATAGAAAAATAAAATTGATGATACTCAATTATGATGATCAAGATGATGAAAAAATAAAATAAAAATGATGGTAATAACAACAACAGGAAAATTGATCTAATTAATGATTATAGAAAAGATGAAATTATTACTTGCTATTATCATTATTATTTATAAAATTATATTGATGATCATTTCCTTCTTGATATCATTATCATCAGCATCGTTATTATTACTATTATTATCAATGTTACTTTTACTATTGATGTTGTTGTTTCTATCATAAGTAGTAGTAGCAGTATAAACCTATCATTATTAATCATGATTTGGAGGGTAACCATAGCCATGATAACAGTAATAATGATAATGGCAATTATAATGATGATGCTAATGATGATAACAACAATAGTGATAGAAGTGATGATAACAGTATTAATGATAACAAAAATGATAATAATGATAATAGTAATAATATCAATAATGATACCGACAATAATGATAATAATAATAATGATAATTATCATAATGATAATAGTAATAACAATGTGATGATGAAATTAATGACAATAATAATGAAGATGAGCATGACAGTTTTCATGATAATAGAAATAATAATTTAAAAGAACTAAAAATGATAATAGCTATCAGTAATGATTTTTTTGTGGTAATGATAATGAGGATGGTAAGGATGACGGTATAATTAAGAATGATGATAATAATGACAATAACAACAACAATGATAATGATGATAGATATATTGATGATAATAATAAAAACAAAAAAAAATAATAATGATAGTAATGCAGATAATGTAAATCCTATTAATAAAATCTAAATGATAATATCTTGTCATAAGATAGCGATTCACAATAATTGTATTTGATTATTATAATAATAAAGAGTACATTGAAATAAAGATATTGTTAATGATATTAATAATGTTTATGTCTTTTGCTTTGGCAACAATGTATAACGAGAAATTCGATTACATATAGATGATATTAAATAATTCAAATTGATTAATTAATTGAGTTGGACAAACTTTGATATAACATGATAATAATGACCTAACAATCCATAATGTTAGAATAGACAATATGGTTAATGAGGAGGGGGGGGGGGGGGGTGGGGGGGGGGGGGGGGGGTGGTGGGGGGGGGGATGATAATATGAATAGCAGTAATAAAACGATTGCAATCAGTAATGATGTTGAAAATGAAATAATGATACTAAGGATGACATAGCAACAATAAAGGTTAATAATATTTATAGACGATAAGAAGAAGAAAAAACGATGATGATGATAATGATAATGGTAATAATAACTACAATGACGAGGAAAATAATAATAATGAAAATAATGATGGTAATAACAATAATGATGAAGATAGAAATAAAAATATTGATAACATTTATTTTGATAATGATGGTAATAAAGATTATACTAATAATGATAATGATGAAAACATTAATAATGGGGATTATGATTGTTATCATTATAACTATGATTATCATTATCAACGTTATTGTTATAATCATTAATGTACTTATTGATGATTATGATCAAAGTAATTCCAATGATAATGATAATAATAAGAATAATTATTTTAAAAATTGGAAAAATTGATTGTTAATCATGATGATAATGAAAATAATGATGATAAAGATTATAATAAAGATAGTATTAACAAGTAGGATAATCATGATGATATCAATATCAATATCATCAATATTACTATTACTGGTAAATTCTATCAAATTATAATTGACATCGTAATGGTTTGTTATTATATTTATGATTATGCTTATAATTTGGGTCACATGAATTATGATGATTGTGATGATAAATGCTATAGAACTAATAAGGGTGATAAAGGAGAGAAATGTCAATACTTGAAATGATATTAATGTAAACAGTTATAAGAACGATAATGATTATAATATTAATGATACTGATGGCAGTAATGATAATCGTGATAATGATTATAATAAGGAAATTGTAATGGTAATAAGAATGATAAGAATAATGATATCAATAATAAGGATGATGATAATAATAGAAATGATAATAATAATAGAAATGATAATATTAATGATAATAATAATAATAATAATAATGATGATAATAATAATAGTAATAATTATTATCATTATTATTATTATTATTATTATTATTATTATTATTATTATCATTATTGTTATAATAATAGTAATAATAATGATAATGATAATAATAATGATGATAATAAAAGTAATAACTATATCTAATAATAACGAGAATGATGATAACAATAACAATAATTATGCTGACAATAATAACCGTAATCTTAACATAATAGTGGAAATAATAATGGTGATGATATATCATTTAAATAACAACGATACTGATACTACTAAAATGATAGCAATAATGATAATGAAAATAATAATCTTAATCCTAATAATGATAATGATATGGTAATAGTGAAAATTCTTGGTAATGGTAATGATAGTAATGCAAATCATGAAAATTTTATTCGTAATGATAAAGGTACGTTGATGATATCAAAAGTGATGATAGTAATGATGATAATGATATAGATAAGAGTGATGATAATAATAATGATCATAATATCAATAGCACTTGAAATAAATAAAACACAGATAATAATGATGGTAACATTTGTTAGAATTATTATAGTAATACAGATATAATGAAATTGATTATAACAATAATAATAATGATGATAATGGCAATTACAATAGTAATAACAATGATATTGACAGTAATAATAATAACTGTATTAACAACAATAACAATACTATATATATACTATATATATGATGAGATATAGATATAGATTAAAATGATATGCTTAGTCATAATAAAGCAATGATGTTAACAATGATAAAAATAGTAATGATAACATTGATGCTGATGATAATCATCCTTATCCTCATCATCCTCATCATGTAATGATACAAATGATTATTGATTATAATGATAAGCATGATAAAATGACAATGATATTATTATTGATATTATCATCATTATCATTAGTTTTATCATTAGCTTTATCATCAATATAATGATCTTATTCTTAGTATCATTATCAATACCATTATCATTATTATCAATATTGACATTCTTTTCATTTTTTCATGTTTATCAAAAATAAAAAAGTAATTGTAACAATAATAGCAGTAGTAATGATGTCAATAGCAATAATAATCATAGTAAAAAGAAAACAATAATGATAATGATAATAAGAATTGGGAAGATTATGCTGATAAAGAAAGCTCAAAAACGTTAGTATCGATAAAAATTATTTTGACAGAGATCAACAGCAATAAGAACGAACTATTTATCAATGAATAGTATTATCAAATGATTAGAAGAATAGTGCAATCGAAGAAGATAGTCCATATTCCCGGGCTATGAGTCTTTCGATTTTCTGCCATCCCAACAAAACTAAGTCATTTCCTCCGTTCATGTACCCATTTATAAATATGGCAAAAAAAAAAAAAAAAAAAAAAAAAAAATCACAAATGACAACATCGAACATGGTAATCATGACTTAATTGGCTAAGCCAAAAGGCTAATACTTTCAAAACATGTTTTGAATCTATTAGTGGAGATTTATGAATATCTGGAAGAGAACCAATGGCGAAATAGTGGGAATATTTTAATTCATTAAATCTGATTAATGTCATTATATTAAGAGTCGTTATGATATTCGTGATAATATTTATAGTTATGATGAGGATGACAATGACACAGTGGTGATTAATAGGAATACTTATAACAACAGAATTGGTAATAACAGTAGTAGGAGAAGTAGTAGTATTGATAGTAATTATAATTCAGAAAATAATGATATTGATTTTGACAGAATTAGTTAAAAATAATGATGGTGATGGAATAATATTAGTTAAAGCAATACAAGGCAATAATAATACCGAAGCAATTGTTATTATTAATATAATCATCATTAATACAAAAATGATCAATATGACTGTTGCTATACTTATTACGATTATTACTATTACTCTCATGATTAACATTATTAATGTCACCATCATCAATATTACTATTAACATTAATTTCATCATCATTATTATCATCCTTATCATTATAATCATCATTATTATTACTATCCTCCATATTCTTATCATCATCATTAACATTATAATTATAAGTACTATCATAATCATGAAATCCTAATACTTTTGTTTTTTTTTATTTTCAATAGTAGTAGCAGTGGCGATATTCCATCATCATTGTCATTCACATTGTTATCATTATTCTTAGCATTATAATTATCACAAGTTAAGTTCAGTTTTTTTTAAAGGAATCTTATTATAATAATTTGAAGTAACATCGCTGTATTATTTATGGCAAGGAAAGGAAATTAAGGACAAATTTTAACCCTATGTGCTAAAAATAACATGAATAATAAATCTTCATATCTGATCACGCTTCCGTGATTCGATGACGCCGCCTGCATATATCAAACAATATATAATTTCGTATCTAGAAAATACTGTCCTTCTCGCACCACGCAAGTCAACATTGTCCCCTTTTTTTTTTTTTTTTTTTTTTTTTTTTTTGAGGGGGGGGGAGAGAGGGAGTGGGTGGATGGGGGTGGTGGCTCAGTCATCTCATTTATCTTACAATATATTTGATGCGTGAATCCCCCCAATAATACAGTATGTCCGCCCGGTGCTGCATTATTATCACTCCATATCAGAAGCGATTTCGGCATGTGTCCTCCTCCTCCCCCATCACCTCCATCGCATTAGACTGGCCACTCATGCAACATTTTCCGAAGTCAGGGAGTGTGTGTTGACAAAGTGCTCCGGGCATGATCTGCCTAATGTCTAGACACACACTCATAGGCGGTCGTGAAATGAAGAATTGATACGACTTGCTTCCAAATATAATGACTAATTCTTTATGATCTATCGCTTTAAGGGCGATGACCGGCTTGCTAGATAATCGAGTATTTCTTTTCTTTGTGTATTCATATACTTAGGTATGGAGTGTACAAAGGTATATACTTTCATGATTTAAAAATATATGGTAGATAAACGGTCTCTCTCTCTCTCTCTCTCACACTCTCTAACCCAACACACACACAGACACACACACACACACACACACACACACACACACATATATATATATATATATAATAAAAAAAATAATATATATATATATAGTAGTATATATATATATAATATATATATTATATATATACATACATAAATATAATATAATATTATAATATATATAATAATAAGCTAATATATATAAATATCTGTATGTATATATATAATATATTTATATATATATATATATATATATATAATATATATATATAATTATGTATGTATGTATGTGTATATATATTATATATATAGTGTTATAATAGTAATATATATATATAAAATATATGATATATATATATATACGTATAATTGTATATATATATATATATATATATAGTATAAATATATATTATATGATATATATATAAATATATATATAAATATATATAGTATAGTAATATATATTAATAATATTATATATATATATATAAATATAGTATAATATATAATATTATATAAGATATATATAAATATATATATATATATATATATAATTTATATATATATAAATATATATATATATAATATATATATCTATATATTATATATATATATAAATATAATATATATATATAATATATAATATATATATAATATATATATATATAATATATATTATATATATATAAAGT
>NW_028234425.1:35059991-35067986 GCF_977035675.1 Penaeus japonicus | reverse complement strand
ATAAGACAACTTTTTCCTATGAAGGACATGAATAACAGGATTTCGAAATTTCATCGTATTATTCCTCTTGTGATAAAACTTTCTGCTCGTTCCTCTGCGTTCGCGATCAGATAAAGTTACAC
Source organism: Penaeus japonicus (assembly GCF_977035675.1). Lineage (NCBI taxonomy): Eukaryota > Metazoa > Arthropoda > Malacostraca > Decapoda > Penaeidae > Penaeus > Penaeus japonicus. The sequence continues at coordinate 35,067,864 of NW_028234425.1, read as the reverse complement.
TCGCGTAACGATACATATTGATAATAAACTTAATTTATGGTGGACATGGGTGGTGTATAATGAGTTCTGGCTGACTGTTATGGTCCAAATTGAATATAATTACTAATTATTATTATTTTCTTCGTCTTGCTATGGTTGTAAGCTGCTTATAACGATCGTGTCGCGCATCCACATATCCATAATTAAGTTCTAAAAAAGATGGAAATAACTGACTATCAAATTCCTCTCGCGCAAAATTATGTGTAAGTTAAGTTACTGATCGCTAAGTTCTAATAACAATGTTACTATTCTGCTCCTGTTTTACTTCTCCATTCATACAAAAGAGGGTACTCTCTAAACATGAATATATCTAACCAATTACTGAAGTCATAATAATAATAATCATAATAGAAGATAGTGATAATCATAATAGGCCTAAGCAATTATTATCAAGGTCGCCATTATCACTACTCGTTTTTTTGCATATAATAACCATCAACATCATTATCTTATAGTTAGAGTGATTATCAAAACTGCTATCCAAGGACACTTAAACAAGTTAAAAATCGGAAACATACACTCGTCCATACAAAAAGACAAATTAAGACGGAACTTCGAGGCGTCTCAGCTGAAACAAAATTAACGCGCAGGGCTACTCATGCGCACGCCCTCCTGTCCCCAATGACTAATGGCTGACAGTGCCTGACTTATGTTTTATAGGCGGCGTCTCAACTCCACTCTCGAAATTTCTTCAGACTGTGCTCCCTTTTCTTCCTCCAATTGTGGAGAAAGATATGTGCGCTTATGATTCTGTTTGATACATTACTTTTAGATGTGTAATAGGTAAACTTTGCGGTGTGATTTCATTGATGTGTTTGAACGATCATCTCGTTTGCTTTTTTTATCCGTCTCTTTTCTCTCGCTTTATTATTTGTTCCATTTTTTTTATATATTTATTTATCTATTTTGTTAATAATGATGGAATTGGTAATAACAGCTGTTGTTAAATTGAGCTTTTAAAAATCTGGCTTTCAAGTCCAATTGTTTGCTTGATATATGGAAAGCAGACACTTCCACAAGTTTGTTATATAAACTTGCTCCTTGATAAGACAGAATAAATGCCTATAGAATCTATCCTATCAGTTTAAGTAAACAGGCGCCACAACCCAGATGAACAATAGAAAGCTTCATTACTTAGAAGTATTACTTGATTTGCAGTTACCTATCCGTCTGCTTAATATTGATTGTTATTAATTATTGACTACTAGATCTTACACAATGTTATTTTTTATATGTCTTAGACGTCTTCTCTGATTTTTTTTATTACAATTACACTTGGAAATATTCTCGCTATATTCCTTTACTCCAATATCCGCACTGACATTACAAAATTCATATAGCTAATCAAAGTAAATACTCCGCGGATTCATGCAAAAACTAGTGTGCGTGTTGCGATTCGTTCGGTGTGTGCTGTGTTTTCCTCGTGTGTTGTTGTGTGTGTGTGTGAGTGTGTGTGTGCCATGTGTGTTGTGTGGGGTGTGTGTGTTCCCGTGTCGTTGTAGTGATGTGCTGTGTGTGTGTGTGTGTGTGTGTATCTATGGTCGTGCATGAGAAAAACAAAAAATGATGTTAGCACATATTGGCATAAGATATGTATGTGAGACAGAGACAGATATAGAGACACTAAAGAATAAAACAAGAAAAAAAAAAAAAAATGCCCTGTTACTGAATTATGGAAACTTTGTTTAGGGAAATGAAATCTCGGGCTTCAGTGAGATCCTGAAAGCACAACATTACACTGGATTCTCCAGCTACGGACGTGAAACTTGTCCCCCGAGAACATCTTCTCAGGAGCTACAAAATGCCATCACAATATTAAAGTTGCTCCCTTTGTCACCGGCGTCTTGACTTGAGCTTTGTTCTCTGAACGGGTGGCAATATCACCTTCCGCTCTCGATGTCTACCTTTCTTTTGAATTTCAGAGCGACCATAAACAGGACAAACCTTTCACCTGATATTCGTGTAAATTCCGTTTGGGCGAATCATTTTCTTGCGGCCGAAGATATATGAATAGGGGAAGGCTGTCGTATTTACCGAAAATAAAGGGATTTGTTCTTATGCCTTGCTTACGATACCATTTCAGGTCTAGAATTCTGCTTAAAGATAATATATTCATTACGTAATTTACAGTATATCAATTTGGATCTATCACATTCAGTTCTTCGTTCACAGAACTTAGCTCTCTTTCAGCACAAAATTCCCCACTAACTTTTTTTTGATAGGAAAGACCTCTGCTGAGATGAGATGGGGAATCGACACTCATATCCATTACGCTCCACCCTACCATTCCATAAAAATACATCTAGCTCATCCACAAACCTTATGTATCGCCGGCGCGCGCCACGGTGCTTGGCTGTTCTAAATATCTAAATAACGATATCCCGTTTTGCATGATTTAAGAAAGAGAGAAAGAGAGAGAGAGAAATATATATATCATATGCACTTTATTATATCTATGCATATATATATTCTATAAAAATATATCTATCTCCTCACCTTACCCTACCTACTATTTCTTTAATTAAATATATATATGCTTTACTATATATGACCGCTATATATACTATATATATATAGATACTATCATTATATATATTATTTCTCCTATATATCTTCTTCTATCCCAATATATTTGTAATATCTTGTTCTTTATCCATAAATACTAACTTATATACTATATCCCCCCCTATTATTATATACATCTATATATATATAGTATATATTTATATATAAATACCTCGTATCTACTATATATACTCCTCACGGTAGGCTCTCATAAAGAATAGCTAATACCATCCACGGCAAAAAGAAACTTACTTTCCGGCCTCATGTAATCAGGTCTTCGCTCTGTCTTTCACGTGTTTCGTCTCAAATTTTCCTTCATCCTCATGTATCTGCTTCGTAGTGCTATCCTTTATGCTGGGAAATTTCTCTACATCCTTTGGTCTCCGTTTCTTTCCTTTCCTTACTCCCCACACACAATTTATCTATGCATTTATTCTATTGTTTTATCTTTTCTTCTCGTATTTCCAGTTATCTTCTTTCCCAATGCATAAGAATGTCCGCTCCGCCCCTTGCATATTATTTTTGCAACTCTCCTATACACTTTTACTCCCAGATTGCGCTCTTGGGCTCATTGTCTATAACTCTATGCTAGGCAAGATACATCCTTTTTTCTATTTCAAATTTACCCGGTCATCCTCGGTATATTTCGATATCTTTTACTGGTCCGATTCTTTCTATCTTTCTTTTTCTGATTTCGGATTTTTTTTTTTTTTTCACCTCGGCGAATTTCCTGATGATTGAAATCCTTAGTGATGCACATTTAAGCTCTCGATGTATCGAAAATGTCACACCTTACTTTGCAATTATTTCTCTCTCCCTTTTTCATTTGCCTAGCTCTCTCTCTCCGGTATTAACCTTCATTTTCCTGATTTCCTCTTTTAGGCTTCGTTTTTCTGTACTTTTATCTTTTATTGACATTGGTTCATGTCTTGGTCTATTTGCATTGCTACATTTTCGGTGTCTAAACTTCTTGTTATTCCTATTCTCGTAACATTTCATTTCCCTTGTTCTCCCCATTCGCATTTTATTCCAACTTATATGTTCCTATACTGCGCCTCTCTCCACTTCTGCTTTCTCCTGCTACTTCCTCTCCTTCCGCGCATTGCTTCCTTCATCCTCTCCCCTCCCTCTTCCTTTTTTTTCTTTATAAATTGCTGCCACCTCCTGCGGCTCCCCTAACCGTTGCTCAAAATGCCAGCTACTTATTTTGCAGCCCGCGTTACCCTTTTCGCCTTCTACTCTGCGCACAGACCCAACTCTACATTCTTCTAAGGCTCTATTTAAACTCTGTGCGCTATCTGAAAGGCCATCTGCCGCCTCTCAACCTCCCACTTTTCGCCTAGCATTTTCTTCTTTCTCATTATATTTAGTCATAATTAATATTGTTCTATCACTAATAATTGTCTAACTATCTTCTTTCTCTCTTCAACTATCACTCCCCCAAATAACATAATTTTTTTTCTGCACCAATCAACTCTCCCCCCTCTCTTCTCCTATTTTTTCTTTCTTCTTTCCTTCTAATCCCTTTTCCTATCTTTCCCTCCTTCTCTCCTCCTCTTCCATCACCTCCACCTTTTCCAAACTTCACCTTTCCCTCATTTCTTCTTCAGACAATTCGCGTCTCCACCGATCGTCCCTCTCCCACCAGCATGAAAGAAAAATGTCTCCCAGGGCAATGAAACTCTTCGCAATTCTGTCTGAACAGAGCCACGACCGTGCCGGGTGCATTAATCAACATCACTAAATCCAAAAAAAAAAAAGAGAGAGAAAAGATTAGATCTTTTACAGCATCTCGGCTGGTTGGCATGACTCCTCGAAGTGGCTGTTCTCATGGGCTCATGGGAGGGGAGGGGCCCGGTGGGTTAGGAAAGCTTTGTGAGACTTCGACTGTGAGAGATTTTCTTGGAATTTCTATACAGATGCAATACTCTCACGAATATGAATGTGGACGCATGTGTGCAAATATACACATGAGTGCTAACAGACATACACACACTATCACCTCACACACCACCACAAAACACACACACACACACACATTGATATATAATAGCTATATTATATATATATATATACTATTATATATATATATATATATATTATATACTAATATATATTATATATACTCATATATATCTCCCCCCTTATAATATATCCATAGAATATATATACTATCATATACGTATGTACAATATATCCATATCATAAACGTATATATATATTATCTGCCCCTATATATATATTTAACTCGATTATAAATATATATATAATATATATATATTTATATACTATATCATGATGTATATATATATAATATATATATATATATAGTATATTATATATATCCTATACTATACACATACAATATATATAACTATATGTCATAAACCTCCAAATATATATACTACTCATTTATTATATTTCTATCTATCACTAACTACGCTCTTACACATTCATACCCTATACTTTTATATTTATATATATACCTCAATCACTTTATATATATTACTATATAATATATCATATATGTTATCATATATATATACTCTTATAAATCCATATATATATACATATTATATAATATATGTATACCCTTTATATATGTTATATATATATTTATATAATATCCCTATATCATCACTATATATATATTATCATATTATATATATAATATATATATACTATATATATATATATTTCGCACTCTATACTCAATTCTGATATCTCTATATCTATATACCCATACTATATCTTACTCACTATATATCATATTTATATATATATATATTATCTCATATATTATATCTCCTTACTAGATATATATATTATAGTATAAATATGTCACGCAACCATATATATATATGTACCCTATTATATGCATTTCTGTCACTATTGTGGGCATATATATATATATTAAATATATATATAATTCTATTATATATATATTGCTCTCTATATAATCCTATATATCACATCGCATATACATTAATACTACTATACCATATCCCCCTCATATCATTAATATTATATCATAATATACTATCATATATCTCTCATGCATATATTATAATAATATATTACTATATATATATATATATATTATTAACATCACCTATATATATAAACTATAATATACTATATAAATATGTAAATGAGAAAAAACGTAAGTACTAAATATAATATTCTACACTACAATACAATATAATATATATAATCCTCATAAGATATACCCTCATATATCCTAACTACTAATATGATATATATCACTATATACCCTCCATATATATAATGTGTGCTGTGGTGTGTGTGTGTGTGTGTGAGAGTGTGTGTCTCTGTGCCTGTGTGTGTTGTGTGTAGTGAGTGCTTTAGTAGCTTATATATCGATATTAGTGATATATCTATATATATAATTATCATTTTAGTATATATATACCTTATATAAATTATATAACATACCATTATAATATAAATATACATAACTAATACTATATCTATGTGCTATATATATATATATTATACTATATATATAATATATGATTTATACCTTCCCATTATATATATATAAATAACTATTCTGGGGGTATATATTACATACCATAATCACTAGTTGTGTATGTGCGAGTACCTATATATGTCGTATATATGTCAATGTATATATATTATATATATAACTATATCCTCCTATCTATATATATATATCACATATCCATACTATATATCAATCTCATTATACTATATATACTATATATATGTATATATATATATCACCCCAATATATATATATATATCATATATAGTACTATATATATATATCTATTATATTATATATATATATATATACTATATTTATATAATATATATATTATATATATATATTTGTAATATATATAACACTATACTTTATATATACTATCACTATATAATATAAATATATTACTCATATATCTATCTCTTATATACTATAATACTATATATATATATACATCACCTCATACATATATAAATATATATATTATATATATATACTATATATATATTATATATATATATATCATACTACATATGTCATAACCATCATATTATATATGTTGGGTATTATTCCTTATGTATACCCCTATATTATTAATATATTATATATCTATATACTATATATATTTATACATATATAGATAGATACAGCATATATATATATACTATATATACTATATATATCACATCTATATACATATTATATATATATATACTATATACCTATATATATACCTAAATATATATATATAAATATGTAAATGAAAAAATGTATGTACTAAATATAACTATATGCATACATACATATATGGATATCTCTATATATATATATTATTAGTATCATTATTATATATATTTAGATCTATATATAATAGATATATGTATGTATGGTATGTACCCCATATATATGTATATATATATTATATACATATATATATATTCATTTAAGAAAAATCATTTAATAATTTTATATATACTATCTATATATATATATATATATATATATATTATAATATGTGTGTGTGTGTTGGTTGCGTGTGTGTGGTGTGTGTGTGTGTGTGGTGTGTGTGTGTGTGTGTGTGTGTGTGTTGTGTGTGAGCTTTGTGTGGTGGATGTATATATACTATATATATCATATATATATATATACTATATATATATCTATATATATCAGTTATATAATAGATGTTATATATATATAACTGTTATTTATTTATTATATACATAGAATGTACTTATATCTTTCTTATATAGAATTACATATATTTAATCATATATAGATAACTATATATATATATATTTTTATATATATATATATATATATACATAGATATATTAAATATATATATATTTTAATATATTATATTTATATTTATGTATGAATAGTATACATATACTATATAGAAATATATATATATATAATATATATACATACACCTATATAATGTATGTATATATATATATCATATATAATATATATATATATACATAATCATATGTAAGGTATACTTTTTCGATATTAGCTTTTTAACATATCTATCCTAGCGATCTATCGTGTCTACACTCGTAAGCTATCGTTCTTGCTGTCGATCGATCTATCTAGCCTATAGGTATGTATATATATATATATATATATATATATATATATATATACTATAGATATATTATATATATAGATATGTATATATATGTGGGGGGTGGGGGGGTGGGGTGGGGGTGGGTGGGGGGGTGGGGGGGGGGT
>NW_028234425.1:35039991-35049991 GCF_977035675.1 Penaeus japonicus | reverse complement strand
GAGTATTTGCGAGATTGTGTGTCTGACTGTGGGAGAGTGTGTGATGTGTGTGTGTGTGTGATAGAGAGTGTGTGTGTGTGAGTGTGATTGAGAGTGATTATTGGTTAGAGTGGGGGAGTGAGGGTTTATGAGGTGCTGTGATAGAGAGAGTGTGTTAGTGTGTGTGGAGTGTGTGTGTGTGAGAGATTGTGTGTGTGAGAGTGTGAGTGAGAGTATGAGGTGTGTGTGTAGAGTAGTGTGAGTGTGTGTTAGAGTGAGGGTGATCATGAGGGGTGTGTGTGGTGTATGTGAGTGAGGTGTGTGTATTTGAGTGTGTTGTGTGGTTGTGTGTGTGTGTGTGATGGTGAGTGTGTATGTGTGGAAGTGTCAGTGTGTTGTATGATGGTTGATGTGTGTGTGAGTGGTGTGAGTGTGTGATGTGTGTGTGTGTGTGTTGTGTGGGTGTGTGAGTGTTGTTGTGTGTGTGTGTGTTTGTGTGTGTGGGATGTGAGTTTGTGAGTTGGTGTGTGTGTGGGGTTTGTTGGGGTGTGTGTGTGTGGTGGGTTGGTGTGTGGGGATGTGTGTAGTGTATGTGTGTGTGTGTGAGGTGTAGTGGTGTGTGTGTGTGTGTGTGTGTTGTCTGTGTGAGTGTGTGTGTGTGTGTGAGTGCTTTGTGTGTGTGAGCTGTGTGTGTGTGTGGGTGTGTGTTGGTGGGTGTGTGTCTGAGGGGGAGTGTGTTAGTGTGTAGGGGAGTGTTGAGGGAGTGTGATTGTGTGTGAGTAGTGATGTGTGGGTGTGTGAGTGTGTGTGAGAGTGTGTGTGATGGGGAGAGTTGGACGCGCTACGCACGGGCGAGAGTAGGAGAGCGCGAGCGGAGAGAGCGCGAGAGCGAGCGCGCGCGCGCGCGCGCGAGAGATCGAGCGGGCGCGCGGCCGCGAGCAGAGAGCGCGCGCTCTGTAGTGAGTGTGAGTAGGTGAGAGTTAGTGTTAGATGGTGTGAGATGTGTGTCGTGGAGGATTGTGTGTGATTGTGAGTGCAGTTTCGGGTGATGTGTGTGTGTGAGAGTGTGTGTGGGTGAAAGAGTGTGTGGAGTGAGATTGAGTTTGTGTTGTTATTGTGAGGTTGTTTGGAGAGACAAGTTTTATAGTGTGAGATGTGAGAAGAGTGTGTGTGTGTGTGTGGATTCTTGCGCGGGCGGCTAGATCGGCGCACACGCGAGAGAGCGAGCGCGAGCGAAGCGCGCCGCGCGCGCGAGCGCGATCGCGCGCGTGAGTTTGATTAGATAGATAGTGTGAGTCGAGTGTTATTTGTCGCTCCCCCCCCGCCTCCCCGCTCCCCCTAGTGATGTTTGAGTGTGATGATTTGAGTGAGTTTGTGAATATGGGGGAGTCACATAAAACACCACAGAGGCTTTTAGATTGGTTAGATGAGTGTTAGATTGTGTGATTTTGAGTTAGTTATTGAATATAGTGATAGTGTTATATCTCACTCTGAAACACCAACAGGTTTACACTATAACAATCAGAGCGCGCGCGATGCGCGCGCACGAGAGAGTGTTTGGGAGAGAGTGTCAGAATATTGTTATGCGTTATTTATAGTTATTTTTTTATGTTTGATAGTTATAGGTATTAGAGGGATGGGGTATGTGAGATAGTATGTTATAGAGGTATATATGTGTTGAGTATATAGGATAGTTAGAGTGAGATATGGAGATATATTGAGGATAGTGATATATATAGTTTGAGTTTAATTGTGATAGTTCTTGAGTTGGGTAAGATGAGAGAGTGGGTTATTGTTAGTGGTTATATAGAGAGTTTAGAGAAGTGAGATATGGGAGAGAGGGAGTTGTGGGCATAGAGAGTTATATTATGTACTAGAGTCAGTTATATTGATGGTAGAGATTTGATATAGTGAAGTGATTGATGATTGTTAGGAGTTAGAGGATATAGGTGAGTGATATTGTGTTGTGTAAAGAGATGTGTGTGAGTGAAGTGTAGTAGTGTTTGTGTGTGTTTGAGTTAGTCGTGTGTGAGAGTGTGTTGTTGATATCTCACTCACCTGTTCCACTCTCGGACACAACTCACTACACCGCTCTTCTCGCGGCGCGCGTCTCTCTGTCTCTCTTTCTCTCTTGTTCTCTTCCTCTTCTCCCTCTCGCTTTCTCTCTCTCTCTCTGTCTCTCTCTTTCTCTTTCTCTCTCTCTGTCTCTCTCTTTCTCTCTCTCTCTCTCTCTTACTCTCGCTCTCTCTCTCTCTCTCTCTCTTCCTCTTTCCTCTCTCTCTCTCTCTTTCTCTTTCTCTCTTCTCTCTCTCTCTCTCTCTCCCCTCTTTTCTCTCTCTCTCTCTTCTCTCTCTGTCTCTCTCTCTCTCTCTCTCTTCTCTCTCTCCCTGTATATATATATATATATTTATATTATATATATATATAAATATATATATTATATATATATATATATATATATATATTTATATATATATATATATATCTTATTTACCATATATATATATTCTATATATATATATATATATATATATATATTTATATATATATATATATGCATATATTTATATATATATATATTTATATATATTTATATATATGTATATATATATATATATATATATATATATATATATATATATATGTAGTTATATTTATATATATATATTATATATATATATAATATTATGATATATATATATATATATATCTATATATTAAATTTTAATAAATATATATATGATATATTTATATATATAAATATATATGTCTATATTATATATATATTATATATATATATATATATATATATATATATATATATGTATGTATGTATTTATATATTTACATACATTGTATAGTTGTATTATAGTATATATATTTCAATATGTAATAAAAGACATACAAACAGAAAATATATATGCATGCATATCTATAATATATATATATATATATATATATATAGATATTATATATATATTATTTCTCGCTCGACCTTATTTATATATATATATGTATATATATAGGTATATACATATTAGATATATATATATAATATATATATTATTATTATTATATATATATATATTTGATATCTAATTTATGGCATACATATATATGTATAATATATATATATATATGATAATATATATATATTATATATATATTATATATATATATATATTTGTATCTATATTTCTGCATACATATATAGTGTATATATATATATATATTTCTATATTATATATATATATATATATTATATATATAGATGATATTTGATAGACTATTTGGAATATGTTGTATTGTGTAAATATATCTATTATATATATATTATATATATATATATTTTTATATATTTTATATGTTTGTATATATATATAAAATAATATAATATATAGTATATTTTTGATATTTTTTAGATCTTTATTATTTATATATTATATTTATTTATAAGATGGAGGTTTGTTTCTATATGTACATATATAAATATGTATATATATATATATATATATATATATAGATATATATATATATTTCTATATTATGTTATTTAAATATATATATATATATATTTATATATTATATATTTAATTTATATATAAATATATATATATATATTGATATATATATATAATATTGTATTTTTTATATCTCGTTATATATATATTTATACATATTATGAGATATATATGTGTGTGTGTGCTTGGGGGGGTGTTTGGGTGGGTGTATGTCGTGCGTGATGGTGGGTGTGTGTGTGTGTGTGTTGTGTTTGTGTGGCTGTTTGTGTGTTTTATATGTGTGTGTTTTACATATATTGTAGATATATATTTTTATATATGATATATATATATATTAATATGATATATATATTTTATATATATGTATGATATATATATTGATATATATAATATATATATATTTATTATAATATATATGTTTTTTTATATAGTATCTATCTTTCTCTCGCTATATATATTTATATACCAATAAACACCACACATATAGAAATATTTAATATATATATGTATTTATATATATAGATATATATTATATATATAAATAAATTATTGTTTACATACTTTATTATATTATATACTATATATATAGATATTATTATATATATATATATATATAGGTATGTATGTATGTATACATATATTACATATATATATAAATATTTAGATATATTATATATATATATATAATATATACATATTTAGTTTATAGATAATATATATTTATGTATATATATGATGTATGTATAATATATATATATATTATATATATTATAATATATATATATATATATATTTATACTTTTTGTATAGATTATAATGTATATATATATAAATATATATATATATATATATATATATATATAATATCATATATATATATATATATTTATATATTATATATATTATATAGGTTATATATAAATATATATATATATAATATTCGTATATATATATATAAATATATATTATAGACTATATATTATATATATATATATATATATATATACCTGAGACGGATGTCAGGAGTCGATATCTGTCATTAGGTTAATGAACTTTTATGTACAAATAGAGTAACAGCAAATTTCAATTAGATATGATTAGAGGATTTTGATATATTGCTTTAAAACGGGTGCATGGTGACATATCCAATGATACATATTATGTTTGTGAAGACGCACACACATACACACACACAAAACACAAACACAAACATACATATACATGGATATATATATATACATATATATATATATGTACATATATATATATATATATATATATATATAAAATAAAATATTTATATATATATATATATATATATATTTATAGATATGGGAACATAGATATTATATTCATATATATATATTATGTATATATATTTAGATATATATATATATAGTTTTATATGTTATATTTATAGATATATATATATATGTATTTAGTTTATATTGATGATAGACTAAATAAATATATAAATAGTGATATTTTATATATTTTTATAATAGAGATAACTAGTATATTTATTTATTGATGTGTTCTTTAACATATATATATAGATATGATATATATTGGAGTTTATATCTTTTATTTAGATAGATATTGTATATATATTGATATATATATTTATATCATAAATATAGGAAGAGATTTAATATAGAGAAGAGTGAGAGAGTGAGAGACAGAGAAATCAGATTTATTTCAGTTTGAATGGTGGTATAGTTGAAGATTAGATAGTGAGTTGGTGAGATAGATTTTTTGTGTTATAGTTTTGAGATTGAGACTGAGAGATAGTTTTAGTGAGATGAGATAGTGAGTTAGTTTAGAGTAGATAGAGTTTCTGATAGTTAGTTAAGAGCGATAGATAGTTAATATATGATTGATTGTTTGTGGATAACAGACAGTGTATGCTGATTTTTAGTGAGAGAGTGAGTGATTTTGTTAGGAGTGTGATGTGAGAGTCAGTAGATAAAACAGTCGGGATTAAGATTGAGGGAGTGAGAGTGTTTTAGTTGATAGAGTGATGTGAGAGAGTGTAGATAGAGTGAGTTAGTGGATTGATAGTGACTGAGTGAGTGAGAGTGTGTGTGTGATTAGTGCATATGAGAGTGTGGTGTGTGTGTGTCAGAGTGTGTGAGTGAGATAGAGAGTGAGTGAGAGTTTGTTTGTGTAGTGAGCAGAGTGAGAGTGTGAGATTGGGGTGTGGGGGGGGGGTGTGGGGGTGTGTAGGGGTTGGGCTGGTGATGTGGGGGGGGGGGTGTGGTGGGGGAGGGTGTGGGTGGGTGTGGGGGGGGGGGGGGGCGTGTGGGAGTGTGGGTGTGGGGGGGGGGGGGGGGGGTGGGTGGGGGGGGGTTTGTGGGTGGGGTGTGGGGTGGGTAGTGGGGGTGGGGGGATATTAGCTTGATCGCGCTCTTGTTCGCTGCGAGCGCGAGCAGCCGGCTCGCGCGGGAGTGGTAGGGTGTCTGTGATGGGTGTGTGTGTGTGTGAGAGAGTGTGTGTGGTTTGTGTGTGTGTGTGTGTGTGAGTGTATATATTCTATATCACACACTCTCTTCTGAAGTGGGTGTGTCGTGTAGGTGATTGAGAGTGTTTGAGTGTGTGTGTGAGAGTGTTAGAGTGTCTTTGTGAGTGAGTGATTGATATTGTTGACTTAGTATTGATAGAGAGAGAGATTGAGATAGAGTTTAGAGTGTGAATGGAAGAGTAGTGTTTTGTTAGAGAGTATTCATCTACAACTACAGTCTAACAGATAGTTTTTGTGTTGAGAGTTTAGTAACGAGTTGTTATATTATTTATTTTCGGATAGATGATGATTGATTGTTATTATGAATATTTGTTCAATGATGATAATAGAATATTGAGATGAGAGAGTTAAAGTTTAGAAAGATAGATGAATTGTACGTGAGTTATTATATTGTGATGTATGGTGATGTATAGAGATAAGTGTTATGAGTTTGATAGTGATAGTTAGATCGAGACTCAACAACCAAACACTTCAGATTGTTAGATATTTGAGCTTATATATATATTGATGTTTTATTTATAGTGATATTTAGAGATGAACTAGATGAACTAGAACTATATATTACTTTAACTATATAACGATTTGATATAGTCTGTGGGTGGGGGGTTGGGGTAGTGTTTTTTGTGTGATTGAGAGATTGTGTGATAGGTGAGTGAGAGTATAGATTGTGAGTTAGATATATGTTTTTATATATATTTAGGGAGTTTATTTATATATATACTTTAGTTATATAGATATATATATATATATTTTGATATATTCTTGGGTGTGGTAGTGTGCGTGTGCGTGCGGGTGTGCTGCTGTGTGTGTGTGGTTGTGTGGTTGTGTAGGGGTTTGTGGTGGGGCTGCATAGTTACATATCTTTAGAGTAGGTGCGGTCCCCTTAATATGAGTGAGTGTTGTTTTAGAGAGAGATAGTGAGTGATTTGTAGTTGTGTGTGGGTTGGGTGTGTGTGTGTTCGAGAGTCGTTAGTGTGTGTGTGGTGTCGTGATAGAGAGTGTGGAGTGTGTTATATTAGTTTGTGTGAGTTTGTATTATGACAGGGAAGTGAGAGTGTGTGAGTATGTGTGTGTTAGTGAAGTGTGTGAGTGATTGTGTGTTAGAGTGTGTGTGTGGTTGGGTGAGTGTGAGAGAGTGTGTGTGTGAGTAAGTGGGTGTTTGTGATAGAGGAGTGTGTGTGTGTGTGTTGAGGAGAGAGTGGCTGAGTGTGGGTGTGAGTTTACTGAGTGTTTTTGTTTCGTGAGAGAGTGAGTGAGAGTTTGTGTCGAGCGAGTTGGGTGATGATTGTTTTGTGAGATAGAGAGTTATTGGGTGTTGTGAGTGTTAGTGTGTGAGTGTGGTGATATAGTGAGAGTGTGATATCTTGTTAGTTGGTTGGTGTGAGTGTGAGATAGGAGGGTTAGTGTGTGGGTGAGATTCTGTGAGTTTCAGAAGTGTGTGAGAGTTTTGTGGTTATAGGAGTGGGTTGAGGTGATGGGGTAGTTGAGATTGTAGTTTGAGATATTGATATTTAGAGTTTTTGTGAGTTATGTTGGAGAGAGTGTATGTTTGAGGGTGAGTTACTGGAGTGTGTGTGATTTTTTGAGAGAGTGTTAGTGAGTAGTGTGATAGTGAGAGATTTCTTGTGAGTGATAGTAGTTATATTTGTATAGAGGTAGTTGAGTATACAGACTGTGATAGTGATAGAGTGTGAGTGTTTTAGTGAGTTGAGAGATAGTTTGTTTTATAGGTTGTGTGTTGAGTGTGGGTGTGTTATTATGTGTGATTTTAGATTGAGTTAGTTATTGTTTTAGCACTTTGTGTTTAGTGAGAGAGATAGTGGTTAGTCATAGTGGTTGAGTGATGAGAGTTGTGTGTGATATAGTGTTGTGTTTGTGTGAGTGAGTCATTGAGTGTGAGAGTGTTATTTAGTATGATAGGTGATAGAGAGTGATTCCATAGTGACGGTGTTGGTGGATAGAGTCATATATTTTGTATAGTGATAGATATAGAGATATATGAGATGGATGAGGATAGTGTCTGAGATAGTATAGATAGAGTAGATATATTTATTTTGAGTTTGATATTGTGATATACATGTAACTACAATTGATGTGATTGTGTAGATTGGTTATTGAGGTCTGATGAGCGTATTAGATATATATATATATTTATAGTAGATGAGATAGAGAGTTGAGAGATATATATAATTAGTCACGCACTAAACTCACAAGCACATGCTAAAGCACCCGCACACACACCACACACCACCACACACATCGCACCACGCACACGCAGACGCAGGACACACACACAATCACATCAACTATCATACAGTAATATACTCAATCATATACTATATCTGAGTGAGTGAGAGTGTGAGAGATGGTGAGGAGAGGGTAGAGTTAGTTTGTGATTGAGTGAGAGTGATTGTTGAGTGAGATGAGAGTGAGAGATTGAGAATGTGTGAGAGTGTCGGGAGGGGGAGTGTAGATTTGTGTTATAGAGGTTAGTATGTTAGTGTGAGAGTTTTTGTGAGATTGAGTGTGTGTGATCACGATCCTAGAGTGTTTGTGCTGTGATTAGAGTCGAGAGAGTGTGAGTCCGCAGGATTAGAGGTGTGTGACGCTCGGGTGGGGGAGGTAGTTACTGTGTGAGATTTGAGTGAGAGTGAGTTTGAGACGTGTGACCTGCCCTTGAGTATAGTGAGAGAGATAGAGATCGAGAGGTCTGTGAGGGGTATTCGGGATTTGATGAGTTAAGTTATATTTATTTATGGTTTTAATAATTTTTTAGTTATTTTTAAATAAAATTTGTAAAAATATTTTAATTGATTCTAAATATAATTAATAAAAAATATTAGGGAGGAATTTGTATTAAAGTATATTATATTTTGATAAATTTATTGGTTTTGTTTTTTATTTATATATTATATATATATATATATATATTATATATATATATATATATATATATATATATTTATATATATACACGGTATGCATGTATTTTAATATATAATTTTATTTATATAAATATATTATATATTATTTATCTATATTTATTTATATGATATATATTATTTAATATATATTATATATAATATTTGTATGTTATATTTATATATAATTATATATAAAATATACATATATATATATTATTTATTTATTTATATATTTATATATATATATTCTAATTATATAGTAGATATTTTTTTAACACACTAACACACACTCTACAAACACCAAACACACATCCACACACCACATATATATATATATATTTTTTTATATATATATTATATTTTTATATATATATATATATATATGTAAATATAGGTGTTTTTATATATATACAAGATATATTTATATTATATAGATATATATATATTTATGTGATATATATGTTTATATATATATCTTTATATATATATATATATACAAATACATATATGTATTTTAGAAATATATATTGTTATATATATATATATATATATATATATTATATATATATATAGATATATATATATACATATATATTTATATATACATATTATATACATATATATTTTGACCTATATATATATAACATAATTTATTATATCATATTATATGTATATATATATATATATATATTTCATAGAAATATTTATATTATATTATATAAGTGTATATATGTATATATATATCAGTTGGAAATATATCTTATTATATATGATTTTGATATTTATCAAGTGTATTTATGTATTTATATATATTCAGTTTTATTTATATTATATATATATAATATATTTATATATATCAGATATATATGTATATTATATTTACTTTGTGTATGATATATAGATATATGTTGTTTATATAATATACATATATATATTATATATGTATGTATATATATTTATAATATATTTATTGATATAGATCATATATATGTATTTATATTTATAGATATATATTATATATATATTTATATTAATATATATATATATATATATAT
>NW_028234425.1:35029991-35032491 GCF_977035675.1 Penaeus japonicus | reverse complement strand
ATATTGAATATATAATGTATCAAGCCATGTGACTTGTAATGTACGTACAATATATATATAATAAATATATACAAAGCATATATATATTACAATATATATATATATATATATAAAGAGATAGAAGAGGAGAAAGTCTGTAAGTGTGTATATGTGTTACAAAATATATATATATATTTGCATATTGTGTAATTATATATATATATTATATAATATATATATATATATATATATAATATAGATATATATATACAATATATATATAGATATATATGGGATAGAATACCATATATATATATAGGTAGATGTGAGTACATATGTTAAATGTATATTTGTATATGTGTGTGTGTGTGTGCGAGCATGTGCGTGTGTGTGTGTGCGAATATGTGTGTGTGTGTGTGTGTGTGCGAGTATGTGTGTGTATATGTGTGTGTGAGTATATGTGTATGTGTGTGTGTGTGTCTGTGTGTGTGTGTGTTTGTGTGTGTATTGTTCGTCCGCATGTAAGCATGATTTGATCTTCATTTACATCCAGTATTTTCCCCTGTTTAATTTGATTCATAAATTATAGATATTCCATTCATTAAACAGTCCATTCATCCATCTATTGATTCACGTGTTTACAGGATCATTCACACACGTATTGCACCCAGCGTACGCGTGTACGTTGACGTAACCTATGGCATCATGAGAATTTAGGCTAAAACAAAGGTTTGTTTATTTGTTTTACAATGTGTGCCGAATTTTTCTTTCTGATGAATGTTGCCATACATCACCGGCTAGCTTGATTATCAGGATATAGATAAATCAGATTTTGACTTTTGGCTTTCTATTTTATTGTCCGTGCATGTTGTTCCGTTTGAGATATGCATTTTATTTAAGGGGTTAGTAAGACGTATCCAAGTATTCACTATACCAATCTTTTTTTTTTATATAGTAGAGACATTGCCCTCACGTGACGTATATATATACTATGACGATTACATCAATGTTGATTTATACAGGAATTGAGCAGTTCTTAGCATTTTCTTTTATTAACTTAAAACAACAGAGAATTGGACAATTAATATTCGTATTTATATGTGGCTCGTCTTTCTTATCGACAGCCTGCCTATCAACACTCCTCATCCCTTTTGTATTCAAAATGTGAATTCCATATTACATGAACTTTCTCCTTTCTAATTTCTTTCCAATGGAGCTCTTCTTTTTTCCCCAGCCTCGCCAGGATCAATATGCCAATTTCCTCATCACGTAGTCTTCGTGTCTAATCAAACTGCAACGCCATCAGGCTCCGAAGACACGCATTTTACTCCGGATACATCGCACTTACCAATATGTTCTAACGAGTGTTATTTGCATTTAGAGCAGAAATATTTTTTATAGCCACACTGAGCTCTGCGAACCTGAACTTGGATCTACGTTATAACGAACAGTCTATATAAAATCCATTAATTTATTCATATATCAATCTATCATTAGTTTTCAGATCGTGCAGTTCGACCATTTGCTTTCCCTTTCAAGAGTCTGGTGTCTGTGGATGCCTGTCACGCCGGCCTGATTTGCATAAAAACAGAAAAAAAGACATGCCGTTATTAAAAAAGAAAGAAAAAGTTGTCTTACAATGGAAAGGATTTTTTTTCTTTATAAATATAAGAATAATGAATGTCTCTATTTTTTTTCTTTTTTTCAAGTGAATTCAAATGTTGAAAGAAAAATAGGTAGGCCTGTTTTTATATACTAAAACTATGAAAAAGTGTGACTGCATAGTGTTGTAATATTACTCTTGCACTGTCCTAGTCAAAAGGACGCTTAGCTAAAATGTCTCAAAAGGTCTTCACAGAAAACATATTTTGATATCAGTACTTATGTACTAGATTTGTAAAATTCTGATCATAGTCTTAAGATTTTTCACATAAATATATTCCTATCAACTTTATATAACATATAATTTGTACTAATGATGGCATTTTAGAATTTTCATTTAAAGTGAGTTATATGAGACTTTGGATTGAACATGAAAATCTCCGTTTAGCAAGGCGTGAGTGGTGAGACATATCATCAACAGGGGTGAAGACAGGGGTAAATGTTCCGATGATCCTGATCTTATATATATATATATAGTATATAATATATATATATTTATATATGATATATATTTATATAATATATTTGATATATATATATATATATATCTATATATATATACATATATACACATATACGAACATAAATATAATATATATATATATATATATATATATATATATATATATATAAATATATATATACTATATATATGAATACTATATATATATATATTATATATATATATATATATATATATATATATATATATATATATATTTATCATGTGTGTGTGTCTTTGTCTTTATTTATCTGTTTACATGAAATGTTCGCGGTGTATGTAATACATGAAATAAAACATACAGATCATATTTTTATTTATTTATTCAACATATTTCGGTTTGTTTGTACATTTGTG
>NW_028234425.1:35007491-35022491 GCF_977035675.1 Penaeus japonicus | reverse complement strand
TGATATAGGAAAAGATCTATAGATTACATAAATCAATAAAACAACATCTCGAAAAATATAGCAATAAAAGGGTCAAACTAACACTCACACAAACCACCATCGCACATATATAACAATCACCCACAACATCAACCTAACTAATACTGCCCATAGCTGTCTACATAATCAAAAATAACTAACTCACTCATCAAGCAAACACACTAACAAACTATCACAACCAGAAGCTCAATAAACTAACACACACGACACACAGCACTCCAACACCACTCGTACATATCACTACCTCACAAATATATCTCACAGAAATCTCACACTCATACGTAATCAAAACTCACTAAACACAAAAGACCGATATACACACCTACATAAAAAAACCAACACACACACACACACAAACACACCACTACTCACACTCACACACACACAAACACCACACTAAAACACACACCACACACTCAACACACACACACACACGATAAACGACTACAAATTCACCCACACAAACACACACCCACCAATCACACCAACCCACACACACACACACAACGCAGCAGCTGCACACAACTCACACACACACTACAGCAAACTCACACATACCCCCACACTCACCCTCACACACCACCCCACCAAACTGTCACACACACACACACACCACAAAATCTCACACATCACAATCACACACAAACAAAATATAAATCAAACCCTCGAAACAAACACACACAAACACCACTCTCACACTCCTACACACTCACACACAAACTCTCAATCACACACTCACACACACTCACACCTCACACACACACACACCTCTCCCACAAACACTCCACACACTCTCGTCACACCGCCACGACCCACAGACCCACTCCACACACACATACACACCTATAGCACACACACACACTCACACAACACTACATCACAAACAAACACACACACGCTCACACTCACACCCCCCACAACCCACCCACCCTCACACACACACACACACACACTCTCACCATCACACACTCACCCACACACAACACACACACACAATCACCACACCAACACTCTAACAGACACAATCAACACACACACACACAACCTACACACACACAACACCAACAAACACCTCACATAAAGAAATCTATTGACACCCCACCCCCCCCTTCCCCCCCACCCCCCTCACTCAGCACAACCCCTCACACACGAATCACAATCAAACGAATCACACAAAAACCCACACACAAAGAACTATCTGTATTGATTTAGTAACCCCCCACACCCCTAACCCACCCCTAAAATATCACAAAGAAAACAGAAAATCACAAAACTCTCGTATCGACAATCAATAGAAATACTCTATAAACTCACTCTCATACTACATAACGTAAAAAAATATCTAAATCAAACAATACTCACATACCAACACCAAACACTTCACGAAATATCTCCCCTAAATAAATCATTACTAACACACACGCACACTACACATCACTAAATATAACAAAAACACTATATCAGAACGTCACCAAAAGTATAAAATCATCTCACTCTTCTCATTATAAATATAAAATAAACCAATCTAAAACACTCATTCCTCCCCCTGAATCACAACGAAGTGGGTGGGGTGGGGGGGGGGGTACCCACATGAGATACATATTTTAACTTAATTTCATATACCTTACCCAACACATCTCAATATGTTCTCCTACCAGCCCACCTATATAAAAATATATCTAAAATAAATAATCAAAAACATAAAAATTAACAATAAATCAATATATCAATATAGTCTCTGCTATGACACATAAAACAAATATATCAATATATAAAACTAACAAATATAAGACAAAATATAACATCTCAATATAGATATAAATAAAAAAGCTCACATATAACTTATACATCTCTAACAAATGCACGTAATAACTCACTAAAACAAACAAACATAACACACAACTCTACAAAACTAAAACACCCTAACTATAAACGTAAACACAATCTATATATCACAATCATAACACCCACGACTACAACTCACTACACAATCACAAAAATACACAGAAGAAGAACATCCCACATCATAAAAATGAATCAATCATAAATAACACAATCAAAAAAACACACACCGTACAGCTCTATCACGCACACTCACTATATCATACTTTCTCACCTCAATTTGACACAAACTCACAAAATGACCAATCTCTACTATCAACAAACAAAAATAACACAACCCTTACTCTCACACAGCAAACAGATATCACTAATATACTCTGCAAACTCACATACAATCTCAATAACACACACTCAACACTCACACACTCACACACAATAACACAATCACACACTAACCTCTCCCAGAACCCTCACCCACTACATCAAACTATCATGACTAAATAAACAACACACACACACACACTACACAAAAAACACACTACTAACACGCACTAAACAAAACTAGGACACCCACACCCTCACAAACGACAAACCCACTCACCACCAATCAAACTACAAAACACACACGTACAAAACAGAAAATATAAAACGACGATCACACATTCAACTACAAATAACAATCACACTATAAATCTAAAACGTCAATTCAACAAACTCACTAAACATCTCTAATATAAATCGTCTCACTCACACAACAAACTCACACACAAACTCACCATCACAAGACATTATTCATCATAAAATATAAAATCACCAACTCTATCACTACGTATCAATCAGTGACCTCATCAATAAAAATAAACCTACACTCCCACTTTAATCTCTCTAAATCACAATCATCATCTCAAAAACATGTATCTGTATATATCATCTACACAACTATATGATCAAAAATAACACTAACACACTCACTAAAACACAATACTCTAAAACAAATAAATATATATACAATCCTCAACAAACTCACTCACTATACTACCTACCATCTATATGTAATTATTCACATACCTATTTATCTACACAAACAATCTATCTATCAATAACTCACTCACCTCCTCCTCTGCACAGTGCTTGTTGTGTTTGTAAATATAAGAAAGTATGTATGTATAAATAATAAATAAACTAACTCTATATATATTCTAAATATAACAACAAATGATAGGAGTATATAGTCTAATCAGGAATATATAAATAATATATAAATCTATAAAAATAAAATTGTATTAATCTGATATAACTAAAAATATATCAATTATCAATATCATATATATAAAAATCTATATTAATATATCTAAACACATATATATATATAATCAATGGCTAACAATATAAATAGTATATATAATATATCATATTTATTAATGAAACTCACCCACACACATATACACGACACACCACACACACAACACCATACATATCTCATATATATAAATATATAAATATATATATATCTAGAATACGTATAGTATAAGCTCAAAAGATAACTACGTATATATAACAATCACATCAATATATCATATATATATATAGACATAAAAGAAAATATATAAATATATATGACTTAAAATTTATATATATATCAACATAATACATAAATAAATTTATAAATAAATGGTATATATATATATATATATATATATATAATAATATATATCTCTCTATTATATATGTTATATATATATACATCTACATATATCCACAAGAATATAAATATAATATAACTAAAAAACTAATATATCTCTTTTTAAATACCTTTATATATAAAAAACTCCGAAAAAATCTCAATCACATCAATATGCCCTTATCTAACATAAATATAAATAGAATATATATATCTATATATATATATATATATATAGATCTAATCTATATCAATATAAGATGTCCATATTATATATATATTTGATATACACACCTATATAAAAATATATATAAATATAAATATATATACTATATAAATATATATCTAAAATATTTAAATATAGATAGAATATCAAAATATAAATATCCATATATAGATATATAAAGATTATTTCATAAATAAACACATAATTATATATCTACTATAAAACAAGCTATATATATAAAATATAAAACTTATGTGTTGTGTGGTCACATAATAATATACAAACAAATTTTTAATATACAACCCAACAAACACACACACACACACACCACACACGACCGCCCACACCCACACACATAATATAACTCAATATATATAATAATATATAGAAAATATATAAATATATATATATATATTTATTAATATAAATATAACTATAAATAATATGACTAATATAAATTTATCTTGGTTAAATAAATAACTAACATTATATTATATAAATATATATATATATATATATAACTATCTATCAATAAAAATATCAAAATCCATATATAAAAATCTAAATATAGTATAACTATTAGCTATAACTCGAAACTCTATATCTTGTCATCTTTTATATATAATACTATACACCCACCCACAAAAAAATACTCGACTGCTGAGGTCAGAACTACTAAAAATAGAATATATAGACTATAAGTAATAGGCAATTAATATATATAAATCAAAAATCTAAATCTGATATAAAATCTATAAGTATAATCTACAGCTTATCATAAAAAACACCGTCATAGTCCATCTATATATATAAAATAAAAAATAAATCATCTATATATCACTAAAGAACTTATATATAACTATATATAAACATATATCTCAATAAACTTGATACTAAATATCGTAAAAAAATAAAAATATACCAATATCAAAACAGCTCTCACTGATATATATATATTCTAAATAACTATAAATAACTCACTATATCTAAATATATTCAATCTAAACATAAAAAGACTTACTAAAAGGCTATCTAAATATATTCTATCAACACTACTTATCCTCTAAATAAATAACACCACCTATATCATAAAAAAAAGGTATCAATATATCTACATAAATAACACACACACTACACTATACAAAAATACTATATCATATAATATAACTATAGTTACAATAAAACTAAATATCTAAAAAGAATAAGTGTGTGTGTGTGTGGTGTGTGAGAGGTGAGTAGTAGTGAGAGAATAGTGTGATACTTGTTTGTGTTTGAATATTGAACATCAAGTTTAAATCAATAATCCAAACTCTGTAACACAATCTATATACACACTAGATCAATAAATATCTCGACTCAACAACTATCAAATCTAAATATACATAACAGACCACTATCAAGACGACACCACTAAATTTATATCACTCACTATAACCACCATCACTGGCACTCTATAATAACATCATATCTTCTACCATAATAAATAACAATCTCTACCATCTTATCGAACAGCTAACTCCTCTATCAAACACTATCAATATATCTCACACTATCAACAAACACTTCAAGACATAGAGATTGAGAGAGATGTGTTGTTTTGTGATGAGTGTGTGTGTGATTGATTGTCCAATTTGATTAGTAGTTATTTCACAGTCCATAAAATATAAACTCCCTCTAATAACTATACTCTCATCTCAATATAACACTATAAAACTATCTCAAAATTATACCAAAAATCCATACATAAATAAAGTCCTAATATGATCACAACAAAATCTCTATATATCACAACAGCAAACTCATACTCACATCACCAAAAGAAAAACTGAGTAGAATGTCAATAAAACGACCCCAAACATATATAACCCTGTAAGCTAAAACACTAGACAATATAAATCAAACACAATCTATATACGACTATATCATAATATCTCTATACATCTAACTATAATAATAAAACAAATTTACAAACACACTCTCTTATCTACAATCACTCGCATCAAATCGTAACATAACCAACAATATATATAACAATATATAAAACTATCCATATATAAGAAAATTATAATATCTAAACCAACCTTATAGCCTACAAAATCAATACTAACATCACGAGCTCAATAAACTCTATAAACTAACTCTCTAATAAACACTATATCACAAATCAATATAACTATCTAACATGCTAACAATTATCAATATATCTCCATATATATATAAATAAAAAAACATATATATATATATATCTAAATATATATACAATATTGAGATTGTTAGTATTTAGTGTGTGTGTGAGTTTAGAGATTTTGTATTGGTGTGTGATTAATGTGGTGATGTGTTCTAATATATATATAGCATAATTATCTAAACATATAGCAACATATATAATATAAAATATAAAATAGAACTACAATATAAATAACAATAATATATATATATATATATATAAAGTAAATAAACATATAATGTTGCGGATTGTATATATATGAAATAAATAGTATATATATAACTATATATATGAAATCTATATATAAAATAAATATATAGATCTAAAACCAATATATACATATACAATATATATAGATAAATAAACCTAACTATAAAATCCATATATTTGCGTGTATGTAATATATGAATCAAATATAACTATAAATATATTATTATCTACATTACTGGAGCGTGTATGAATATAATGAATATATATAAAAAAATATATATACAAATAAATATATAAATATAATATATAACTATATATATATATATATATATATCTAAATAAAATATAAATATAAATGTTTATATAACACACAAACATACACACACGACACACACACACACACACACATATATATAAATATACTATATATATATATATAATATATATCGCTATATACTATATATTCATACACATATACACACTCATATAAATGTAATAATATCTAATTAAAAAATTATACATATATAAGATATACTACATATATATATATATATAATACGCCCATAAAATATATATACATATATATATAAACGTCTATAGTATATATCTCGATATATATATATATATATATACATATATTCATATATATATATACATATATATTTATAAACATATACACACACATATAAATGTATATATATAATATAATATAAGTATCTATCTATCTATCTATATATAAATACATGTATTTATACATATTTATATATTCATTATAATATAACCACCCCTATCTCGTTTTCAATATATATATATATATAAGATATAGTATATGATTTATATATATGATATATATTTATATAGCATATATAATATTATCTAATAATTCTTAATCTCTCTCTCTCTTTCTCTCTCTGCTCTCTCTCTCATCCATCTCCTCTCCTCTCTCGTCTCACTCTCTCTCTCTCTCAATCTATATATAATAAATATAATATATATATATATATATTATAAATAATATGTATATATATATTATATATGATACATATATACATAATATATACACACACACTCTCTCTCTCTCGATATATAGACATACAAAGATATGTAGATAAATAATAAATAAATATATATATATATTATATAAATATATATTTAGAGATATACATATACATATCTATATATAGTATCTTAATATATATAGTAAAATATATATATATATATAATATAACATATACATATATATATAAAAATCTATATATATATATATATGATATAGTAGTATAATATATATTTATACATATATATATATATTATAATTATATATATAACTATCTTTATTACATATATATATAAAAAGAAATATTTATATATTTAATTTAATTAGGATATGCATAACTATTATAATATAATAAAAAAATATATATATATATCTAAATAAAATATATATATTATATATAATATATTTAGTATAAAAATATAATTTTTAAGATATGCAAATAATAATATATAAAAATATATATATATAGTAAATATAAATATAATATGTTATATAAAGTAAAATATGATTCAATATATAAGTAGATATGCATATATACATAAAGTATATATATATATATAAGTATATATATATATATATATATATAATATATATATATATATATATATTTATATCTATAAATAAATTTTGATATATAAAAAAAGATAGTGATATAGTATACATATATTTTATCTAATTAATATTACATTTATATATATAATATAATATATATATGTATAGTATTATATATATATATATATATATATATATATATATAAACATATATAAAAAATATATATAGTATATATAGAATTTTTGTGAGTGTGTGTGTTTGTGTAAATATTATATACATCCAAAATCTACATAAATAAATATTAACACTAAATAATAACATATCTATCAAAAATATATATATATATATATCACTATATATAGTTTACCGGCAAAATCATAAACTAACCCTATAAATAAATAACTTTATATATAGAATATCAATAACTCAAAATCATATATCTATAGTTAAAACAATTATCAATTTAAAATCCCATCACAAGACTCATCGAAACAATCTAACTTTAATCAAATGACATATCACTAACAAAAACAACAAACTCTGCTGGCCATATATATCTAGAGTAAGACTCCTATATATCTAAATATATATATAAATATACTATAACTCACTATATCATCTATAAATGAAACCGGTACTATATTCAATTGTACAATACATATCAATCAATCTGAACTCTCTATCTTGTAATCTAGGTAGATATTATATGAATATACTATATATCTCTCATATTAGAATAACTATATATATATATAAATATGCATATTTCTATGACCAGACTAATAACCTGACTACAAACAAACATATATAAATATATAGTAAATATATATATATATATATATGATATAAGAATATATATAAAAGTAATAGATTTTATGTATATAAATTCATATGATATATATTTATATGTTAAACCAACCCATACCCCAAACACACCACACACACACCACACACATATTATATCATATATTAAAAATAATGAAACTATATATATCTATATAATATATCTTATATATTACATATATACATATATCTAAATATCTATTATATATATATAATTTAAATATATGATTAAATCTATATGCTAATTATATAAATAACAAACTAAACAGATAAAATATCTAGTAAATATAAATATCTCTCAAAATCTATCATAAATATATATATATATATAATATAAATCTCAATATATAAAATGTATATAAATCCATATATTTATATCTATAATATATAAATATTTAAATCTATAAATATATAATAACTAAAATCTTATATATATATTTTAAATCTCTAATATATAAAAATAAAATAAATATAAGTAAATAATATAATCCTCTAGATACCTATAAATATAAAAATATATATATATATAATATATATTATATATATATATACTCTATACTATATACAAGCACATCTATCTATATCTATCTATATAAAATATAAAAATATAAATCTATAACTCTTTCTATTAATATATATCACATATTTTAGCTATACATATGTATAATATCTATATGATATATCTAAATATTAATAATTTACATATCTATCTAATATAACAAAAAAATACAATATAACTATATATCTATCAACATACCAATCAAAATATCAAAAAGATTTTGTTAGATGTGTTTGATATTCTGTATATTATAAATTATTACAAATACAAGACATTTCTGTGTCCACAAACAAATAATAAAAAAACACAGTACGTAGACGGTATATATCGTTGTATATCGTAGAAAATATCACACCTATAAATATATGTCCGTATAACATCTATCTTTATAATAAAAATACTATAACCTATACTAACTAACACCGATATATATAGGTTATACCATATCTATATATTGTATATAAATCTATCATCACCATAACTTGTCCCAATCAATCAAAATTTATATAAATATATAATAAAACAAAAGTATAATTCTAAATATATTATAAAACTCATAATTGTGTATGTGTGGTGCGTGTGTGTGTGTTTTGAGTGATAGTGTGTGTGTGTGTGATGTGTGATTGTGTGTGTGAGTGTGTGTGGTGGTGTGTAGTGTGTTTGCGTTTAAGGTGTGTATTGTGTGTATTTATACACATCTCTACTCTCTCTCACTCTCACTCTCTCCTCTCTGCTATACAAAGAGTATAGTTCTATATAAATGATATATATATATTATATGTATAATATATATATAGATATAAATATATATATATATATTTATATATATATATATATAAATATATATATATATATATATATATGTATATATATATATAGATATACATATACATATATACACACTTATATATGCATCTATGTAATTAACATAATTTAATTCAAATCCAAAAATAAAACATTTCTTATGCATATATTATGAACTTTCCCCAATGAAATAGAGTACACTTCCGCTGTGACGCCTACGGTTCGGAGCGCCCACAGTCCTGAGGTCGCCGAGTTTCTTTTCGCTGTGGAAAGCGATCTCCCCCTTTTTATTATCTCTATGGTATAGTTATATGATATGATATGATATGATATATATATATGTTATATATATATATATATATATATATATATATATATTTATTTTATATTTACATATATATATGTTATGTAGATATTTGTATATAAGATATATATATTTTTATAATTTATATATATATATATATATATTTATATATATATATATATATATAATATGTATTTGTATATGCATATATGTATATTATTATTTATATATATATAATATTTATAGTTATCTCATATATATGTGTGTGTGTGTGTGTGTATATATATGTATGGATGGATATACATATATGTTATATATATATATAATATATATTATATATATATATATATATATTTATATATATATATTTATATTTATGTATATATATATATGTGTGTGTGTTTGTGTGCGGTGTTTGTATGTGTATGTGTGAGTGTATTTATATATGTATATATATATATATATATTTTTTTCTATCTCTTGAAACTTACCTCCGTCCTTAGATAAACGGGGGATTTCTTATATACTTCCATTAAGTTAATATTTCTCATTTTAATCTTTCTTTTAAAGTTATTGGTTATCCGTTTTCGAAGTATTTCTTTCCCCGTCTGTTTCATTATTTATCCTATTTTGAATACTGATTATAGTGAATTCTCTCTCCTTATCTTTCTTATACATCTGGTGGTTTAAGTTGTTTCTAATAAATATATATAAAAAATATGATTTTATATTTGTTTAGATAAAGAATACATTTGCATGGCTCCGAACTTTTACATGAATAAATAGCTTGCACAGTGTAGCTAATTTGCTTAATCTAAAACCATTGATATTCTACATCAAAATGTTTAAAACGCAATTAATTGTGTGGAAAATCTCTGAATGTATGCACAAAGGCAGGCAAAAGGGTATGCAAATGTAGTATATGCTAAAAGAACCGTCTTCCCAATTGTAGATAATAATTAAAGTATCAAAGGAAACTTTGAGGTTTGGAAACAAAGGTGTCGCCATTATAGTAAACTTGTTATCAATTCTCAATTCATATCATCAATGAGAATTAATTCCAATTAACATTTACCTCCAATGTAATATTCTGCTTACATCTCAAGGTATGGTAATATCATTTGCATATATTTTTTTTTACAGCCTTTTAGAATAATTATCTGCTGGAGTCCGAAAATAGGATCGTTTCGTAAAATACAAGTGGAAAATTCGAGAGCCACACAACCTAGCATCGGTTGGTCGGCTGAGAATTTAATTGTTGTTGAATATTTGGAGGAAAAACTAAGGCTGCATATTTTTGTACACTGAGGTGCAGCAGCGTGGCCAGCACACAGG
Source organism: Penaeus japonicus (assembly GCF_977035675.1). Taxonomy (NCBI): domain Eukaryota; kingdom Metazoa; phylum Arthropoda; class Malacostraca; order Decapoda; family Penaeidae; genus Penaeus; species Penaeus japonicus. The sequence goes on along the minus strand of NW_028234425.1, from coordinate 35,010,811 downwards.
TGTACCATCGAAATATAAATTCAATTATTCAGCAAATACGTTACGTTGAATTCTCGCATTCTGAGTCAAGCAATGCATAAGGACAGTACATGAAGTCTGGGGTTCCATGGACTGAAGTTATTAAAGACTGTCAGTGCTTGCCGACTATCAGCTTAACGGTCAGGCAAAGGGAAACAAAAGCTCTGAGAGAGAGAGAGAATTTCAAGTCTGGTCAGTAAACTTTTTACTCGGTTCAAATGTCGTGGTTTTGGACCGCACTAAGGTTACTACACATGTCCCTCGTGGCGGAAGGTTAATTCCAAACACATCATTGGGGGGGTCTGCTTACACATTCACACATGGTTGGCCCACATCCCTGGCATCAGGAATAACACGCCCACCTCTACCTCCCCCCACTATATCCTTAAAACATCCCTTTACTCTCTCTACCCATTTCCATATTAACCATCACAACACTTTTCTACAAAATTCAACAATATTTTCATCACAAAATATATTCCATTATATAAATTAATACATTCAATCAATTAAATGAAAAAAAAATAGGAAAAGAAGAGAAAAATCTATTTAAAAGGAGAAAAAGCGAAAACAATAAAACTATTACCATAAAAACCTTGGTAATAATTCGGTTCGATATCGACAATTTTTCGTACAATGGATTCCCCTCACTGCTTTACTGCCCCCACCCCCCCCCCCTACAGAACAAATACCGTTTGGGATTTTGGGCCAAATGCCTACCATAAAGCTGACGGTTATCAATGAATTTTCCGCCATGTGCATATTGATTATACAACGTATGCTCTCCTTTAATGTCTCCCCATAGATAGTATTTTTGGTATTTTGTTTATAAAGCTTACAGCATATCAACTTCATGCACGTTTTTTTTTTCTTCTTTTTTTTAGCGGTGAAGGTCGACTGCCGATTCTTTATGTGTTAATCCCTTAGACTTTACCCCGGAAGATAATCCACAGCAAGCGGTGACTACAAAGTCTTTCCTGTATGGACAAAGCAAACGTGATACGGTGCAATTATAATCCAAAAACAACATGCTAGAAACACAGTCAAGAAACGAACACTTAAGCATGATACTAAACAATATCTGATGAAATACAAAGACAATTACAAAGAATGCAACTACAGCCCTCTTCCACAAGCTATATATAGTATCTTTTTCATGATTTCCCTTACCTCTCAACAGTGGTCCAGACTCCCTTCCCTTACTTGGCTTCCGTGTTGATTCTTATCACACTCTCCCCTCGCAGCCGCGTCTTCTAGAAATCTTTCTGTCTCTTGTTTTTGTTTTTTTGTTTTTTCCTACATCTACTATCACTTGATGGACATACCTGGGAAAAGAGATATACAGGTTTTGGTTTCATTGTATATCTATCATAATACATGATCTCTCTCTCTCTCTCTCGCTTTCGATCTCTATTTCTCACTCTCTTTTTTCACTCTCACTCTCTTTTTAACTCTCTCTCTCTCTCTCTCTCTCTCTCTCTCTCTCTCTCTCTCTCTCTCTATATATATATTTATATTTATATTTATATATATATTTATATTTATATATATTTATATATATTATATTAGTATACTGTATATATATATCATCACACACTACACACTCACTCACACACACACACACAACATATATATATATATATATATATATTATATATATATATATATATATATAATTTTACATATATATATTATCCTACATTACATTATATAAATATTTAAAAACATGCATGTATATGTATATAGATATAGATATATACCACAACACATTATTTATATAAAATATAAATATGATATATATTATGTATTAGATATAAAATATTATATATATATTACATATAGGTATATATATATATACATATTTCATTATATATACATATATATAGACATATTATGAATATGTTATGTATATAAATGCAATATTATTACATATATATATTATTATAATGTGTGTGTTGTGTGTGTGTGTGAGTGTGTGTGTGTGTGTGTGTATGTGTGTGTGTATGTGTGCATTATATATATATATATATATATTATATATATATAAATATAATATTATATATATATATACATAGATAAATATATAATATACATATTTAATATATATATATATATATATATAACTATATATATAATATATATATTTTCTATATATATATTTATATTATATATACATATAAAAATATTATATATATTTAACATTATTATATATATATATATATATATATCTAATATATAAATTATATATACATATATATATTATATATATATATATATATATATATAACATATATAAATTATATATATATTGTGTGTGTGTGTGTGGTGTGTGTATGTATGTGTTGTGATTATTATATATTTATATTATTTTTATATATATATAATATTGATATATATATATATATATTTTATACTATATACATATACATATGTATGCACACAACATTTATATATTACTTTTATATGTATATATATTATATATATATATATATATATATATTTATATATATATATGTAGATATATATATTTATTATTATATATAACGTGTGTTTGGTAAATTATGTATATAGATATATATTAAATATATGCATATATATATATTTATATATTTATATTATATATATATATTATATATTATATTATATTATAAGTATAAAATTAATACATATATATATAGATTTATAATATATTATATATTTATATATATATATTTTTATATATATATATTTATATATAATTGCAAAACACAAACACTCATATATATGCAAGTTCATATACATACTTATATATATATTTATTTATATATATTATATTTATTTTATAATACTCATATATATCTGTGTGTGGGTATATGTATATATGTATATATGCATATCTATGTATATAAGGCATATAATATATATTTATTTTTATATATTTATATATATATATAATATATATATATATATGTGTGTGTGGTGTGTGTGTGTGTGTGTGTGTATCTTGTATACTTACATATATCACTTCATATTTATGATATATAATATATTTGTATTTATGTATATACATATAAACATATGTACGTTTATACATAGAATGTATATATATATATATTATATAATTATATTATATTTATATATCTATTTATATATATTATCAATATTTATATATATATATACATATGTATATATATAATATATCAATATAATATGTATATATTTATATATATATATTATTATATATATATATATATATAAGTATATATTTTATATATATATATATATATTTATTATATAAAATACATATATACATCATACATATA
>NW_028234425.1:34989991-34994991 GCF_977035675.1 Penaeus japonicus | reverse complement strand
AATAGAATGAATAAAATAATCATAATGATAAGAACTACAATATGATAACAATACTGATGATAAAAATGACAAAAAAAAATGATAACGATACCAATTAATAACATGGTTAATAGTAATATTATCAATTATATAATGATCAGATGAGTCAGCACTTATAGCTGGCAGAGGCCGGGCCGCCTCGTGCATATAGCACGGGCAAAGCGACGTCTTCATAAATCTCTCTGAACTGAATTGAACTATAACAGTATGGTTAATAACATCAAAATGTTAATAATGATAAAAGTGATAATAATTACAAAAGCAATAATAGCTAAAATAATGTAAATGGTAATGATATTAATGAAACCAGTAATAGCAGTAATGATAATAATGGCCATGATAATGAGAATAATAAAAAAAAGAGTATTGATTGCGTTAATGATTTTAATTATAATGCATATAATAAATTCGTGATATGAATATGTAAGTAATATTAATAAAGATATTATTTTAAAAAACGTATAAAAAGTACATTGATTACAAGAATAAATAACTATAAGAAGGATAAAAGATTAATTTGTAAAAATAGCAATATCATTATCATAAACAATATAAAGAATATGTCATACATATTTTACATCTCTCTTTCTCTCTCTCTCTATGTATATATGTTGATTATATCTTATCTTTAATATATATATATATATATATATATATATATATATATATATATATATATATATATATATATATAATACAAAATTTTATATATATATATATTATATATATATATATATATATATATATATATATTATATATATATTATATATATATTTATATATATATTATATATTATATATATATATTATATATATATATATATTTATATATATATATATATATATGGTTTGTGTGTGAGTGATGGTGAGTTGTGTGTGTTATTTATTATATATATATATATATATAATTATAAACATATATATATAAATATATATATATATATATTACATATATATATCATATATATATATACATATATATATATATATAAATATATATATTCTCCCTATATTTATACACACAAATATACGCTTAGCTGTGTGTCTCTGTATTTATACGTAGACACACACACACATACACATAAATATCTATATGTACGCATATATGATTTATAGATAGTAGAAATAGTATTAATTATGGCAATAACAGCAATAATAATAGTAATGATTTTGAGGATGTAATAGCAGAAAGGACATTGATAATAAGAATAATCAGAATCTTGATACTGAAATCATAACAGCAATAATTACTTGTAATAATATTAAGAATACTAACAACTATGATACTAATAAGCAGAAAAAGAACAATCATTATGATGATACGATAATGATAACGATAATAAAATGTCAATAACAATAAGGAGTTTCATTACCATTTACGTTATAATTTATGTCGTAACTATATTTATTATAATTACCATGATCCTCACAACTTTCATAATGATCATTATGATATCAGAAATAATCATCAAAGAGAAAATAATGATAATGATGATGATAAGAAAAGCAATGAATATAACAATAAAAAATAAAATAACGGTAAAGATATTGGTTCTAATAGTATATAACAGTGTTTATAATAACAGTGTTAATGATAGCAATGATAATATTTATAATGATAAAAGTAACGATGAAAATAATGATAATAATAATATCAATGGCGATAATAATGATATTAATGATGACAATAATTATGCAAATAGGGATATTAAAATGATATTTGTAATAATAGTATTAGCATATATACTACTAATAATAATTACTCTACAATAATTGGTAATGATAAGAATGATAAGAATAATGATAATAGTAATAGTGATAATATATCAGTAATAATCATTAGTAACAGTAACAAAGAAGATGGTAAGACAATAACAATAATAATGAGAAAGATTGTGATAATGATAATGATAGTAACAATAATAATAATAATAATAATAATAATAATAATAGCATCATCATCAAAGTAAGATTCACAGTAAAAGAAATAACAATGATATGTGCATAGTAAAACATGATATCAATAATGATGATCATATGAGAGAACATAAAAATGATAATAAAAACAACAAAGAAATAAAAACAGTAACAAAATAACAACATAAACAAAATATCGATATCATATTTATTGCTATTGTTACTATCATTGATATTGATATTATTGATTTTGTAATTATTATCTTCATCATCAACATTAGTATCTTTAAATTAATCATTATCAATGGAATTTCATGTCATAAATACTGTACCATGATGATGAATAATGGTAACAATAACAAAAACACTAATGATTATTGTAATGTTTATAATAATTATATTGATATAGATAATAATAATCATACCAATCTAAATCAAAGTGATTATAATAATCATACAAATATTAGTAATAACAATCATAATGATAATAATCCTTTTGATAATATAATTATCAATAATATCAGTAATCATAATACTACTACTACAATTAATGATAATGATGAAAATAACAGCAATAAGAATATTGATACTAGTACTGGTAGCAATAATAATGAATACAACATTGATAGCAATGAAGATAAAAATAATAATAAAATAATATTATTGATACTACTAATAATAACATTAACAGTAACCATAAGAATGAAACACACCGCCCCCCCCAACCCGCGATTATGATGATGCACGCCCCCCCCCATTTGACATATGACAATAGTAATGATAATAATAACAATAATGATAAAAAATAAATTTTTTGATTACTATAATAATAAAGAGCCACATTTTGTATAAATTTAATATTTTTTTTTTTACATTTAAACAATATTTTTTATTTTTATTTTATTTTATTTTTTTTATCTATTTTTTTTTTTATTTTTTAAAAAACTTTTATAAAATACCCTAAGATATATGTACAAGAGATGTGCGCCCCCCCCCTTGTATTTTTTTTTTTTATTATATTTAATTATTTATTTTTATATAATATAATTTTTTTTTTTTTGTTATTTGTTGTGTTATTTTCTATTTAATTTTTAATTTCTTTTTTTTTATTTTTATGTATTTTTATTTTTAAAAAATATTCCTAATAATAAATAATAATAAAAAGTGATATCGATGATGATAACAAACATGACAATACCGATTAAGATAATATGGTCATACTAATATCTGGGGTTAAAAGTATTAGTAATATTAATCTAAATGCAGCAGCAATATTAGACAATATTAACAAGCATAATGCAATGGTAACACTAATCATTTTGAAGATAGTAATACCAATAATGGTTATAGCATTAATCATAAAAATTTTAACTTTAACATTATTTGAACATGCATGATGATTGTTAAAATAGTAGTAGTTATAAAAAGAACAAGAAAAATTATAATAATGATTCTACTATAATAATCACCATCATATATGTTGATATGAATGACAACCAACTTCACCAGATTACGAATATGTTATTGTTAAGAACAATGCTATCAATTATTGGTAGACAGTAAGAGCGAATTATTCAAAAGGATAGATAATAATCGTAAGAAAGAAAGAAAGAAAGAAAAAAGTCGAATAAAGGAAACGGCATACGGTATCAATATATTTCTGATGATAATTGAGTTGATGATGATATGATGTAGTATAATAGGAAATATTTGCAACAATAACATCGTGATTAACGTTAAATGTTGAAATAATGATAATGCTAATAACATACTCAACAATAAGAATAATGTATACAAAACATAATGAGAATTCTTAATCAATTTAGCTCATGGGCGTAGGTCTAAACGGAATAATTACCGGTCAGATGGTTATTATACGCGTGGCTTATCATCATAATGCACTCAGGATAATATAGGTACGTCGATGTTGCAAAAATATCTCCAGGTGCAATTAGGTTTTCCCGCAGGATTTCAACATGTCGATTTCCTCTGAAGATTAGCACGAAGTCATAAGTCTAAAGTCCGAGAAACAAAACGACGAAGGAAAACCAAGCTGCATTGTTTCATTTTCCTTTTACATAACCACCTTTTTTTTCATAAATTAATGTTGCCCTTAGAGCGTATTAGGCTGAACACAAAATTGCATTTCAGATGAGAATAAACGCAAGGCTAATTCCATTTATTTCTAAAATTGACAAGGTCAGTATACAAATCTAATTTACCATAATTTAATATTAAGCCCTATCATGATTTTCGTCAATCCTGGTAATTTTTACTGTAAAACATATATTTTTCATATCATTATTTGGCTTCTGGTTCCTCTTTCTTTGAGGCCGTGTAAACTCTCATCATGTTCTGTGGCCATGCTGCAAATGATTTTCACTTCGGGTGCGTTCTGCAGGATTGCAACCTCCATGATGAAAATGAGGATGCACGTTTCGGAGGATATGAGATGGAAAAGGATGGTGCAGGCACCATGGAAAATTGTGACATTTGCATATACGTAAACTATTCTACACACATCTCTAAATGACTGAGTATTCATTTTAGACACTAGCAAAATCTAGACTATGCAGAGCTCGTACCAAAGATACGTTTTTTTCACACACTTAAAGATTTTTGCTCTTTCCCTGAACTTTCCATCATGGGAACACGGAATAATGCCAGTCACACCATGTGCAGTTCAATGAGTAATTAGTTCCTTAATTATCAAACATAAATTCCAAATTGACGTCGCGTGAATCGTACATTTTCACTAAGTCTTGAATTTGTAACAATTACCATTATTGATATTATTTCCATTCTAGCAATCACTCTCTACATTGCCGATACTGATAGTATATATAAACATATACATACATACATTTATTCACACACACTCACACACACACACACACATATACATATATATATATATATATATATATATATATATATAATATTAATAATACTAATATATATATATATATATATATTAATAATATATATATTTATAGATATTATATATATATATATATATTTACACACACACATACACACACACA
>NW_028234425.1:34969991-34977491 GCF_977035675.1 Penaeus japonicus | reverse complement strand
AGAGGTTATATATACGTATTCTATATTATCATATATGCTATATATACTATATTGTATATACTTATATTTTAACACATTTTGATTCTTTTCCTCATTTTTACTATAGATTTTATATATTAGTTTTATAATTTATTGTTATATTTAGTTAGAGTAGTTTATCTATGATATCGTAAATGATATATATTATATTTATGTATATATATATAGATAGTGTATATATATAATATATACATAAAATAGTTGATATTTTAAATTTGCTTTAGGTATATGATTTTTATATAGATATTATTATATATATATATATAGTATATATATATAGACATATTTACATAGTATATAGTATTATATATATATATACATATATTTTTACATTTTGAAATATATGTGGATAATACTTATGTTGTATATATATGCTTTTAGATATACTATATTGTATATGTTTATATATAAATAGATATATATTATATTTTTATATTTATATGTATGTATACATATATAATGTATATTCATAATGGATATAGAGGCTTATATATCTAGTATGTATAGGTAGATAGATAAATATATTGATTTATGATAGATATATATATATTAGTTTGTATATATATACATATATATGTATTTTTACATAGATATTTGGATACATATATTTGTATATATGTATATAAATTATACATATAAGATATTTATATATTTGTTATATAGATATTATTTACATATATATTATTATCTATATATATTTTATATATTATATTGATGAGGTGTTGTGTGTTTCTAAATATTTACTATAGAGTGCATATCTATTTAGATTTAATATGAGGTATATATATATTACTTGTAGATTTATATATATATTTTATATATTATATATATATATTAGATTTATATATAGATATTGTATATGAGTTTCACATATTCAGATGTGTATATTCGGGTACACAGATGTTTAGATATAGGTATATATATACGGTATATACTATATATATATATATATAGATATAATATTTATATATATATGATTTAATATATTTGTTATATAATTACATATATGTATATATGTTTTATATTTATTAGTTTAGTATAATATATTTCATTTCTATGTGTATATTAATATATATATACTATATTATATATATGTATTTTTTGCATGTATATAATATATATATATATGTATTGTATTTATATATATACACATATATAGTATGCAAAGATATGTATATTTATATAATACATATTTATTTATATTTATATAATATAATAGATATATATATTTTTACAAGTAGTTAATATATATTATATATATATATATTTATATATATTATTTATATATATATATATGTGTGTTAACGTGTGTGTGTGTGGGTGTATTTGTTTATATATTGTGTATATATGTATATTATGTTATATTAACTTTTTATGTATATATATAGTTATATGCCCAATGTATGCATATATATACAATTATATATTATTTTCATAATATATATGTATGTATATTGTATATCTATATATATATTATATATATATATAAAATATATTTATTTATGTATTTCTATATATACATATTATATGTATATTATATATATGAATATATATATATATATATATATATATATCTATATTATAATATATTAAAATACATATATTTATATATATAAATATTATATATATGAATATATAAAATTATATAATAGGATATATAGATAATTATAAGATATGCTATATATAAATATATAAAACAATATAGATATATAGAAATATATATATAAATTATATGTAAAATATTATATTATCTAAATATATATACATAAATATGTCAATATTATATAAATACATATTAAAATATATCAACTCCGCACTATATATAGAAATTATTATAATCTATATATCTAGATTTATATATATATAAAAATAATTATATATATATATTTTAAATATATTAATTGTAAATAGATATCTATATTATTTATTTATATAAAATATATATATATTATTTATATAAATATATATATATATATTTATATATATTTTATTATAAATATATTAAAAATATATATAAGCTTATAATAAATATAAAATATATGTAAATATTTACTAGAATACATATATTATATATATTATATATACATACTATACATTATATATATAATATAAGCATATGTATAAATAGTAATATATTTATATATAAATTTATATATACCATATATATGTATATATATATTTAAATTATATAAGTAAATAATTATATATATATATATATATTATATATAATATATAAATATATATATATATATATGATATATATTCTTTATATATATAAATGTCTAACTATAATATATAAATATAATATAGATATATATATACATATATATATATATATATGATATATATAGTATTATATATTATTAATGTAAATTATAATATAATATATATATATATATAATATTATATACATATATTATCTATAAATATATGTATCATCTATATATGAATTTATATTTATATATAATATATATATATATATATATATATATATATATATTATATATAATATGTATAAATATATATATAATATATATGGAATATGTATTATTAAAATATACATATATGTATATATATATAAATATTACAAATTGTATAAATATATATATAAATATTTTATATATATTATATCTATATTATTTATATATATATATAAATATAAATATAGTCGATTATACATATAAATATTATAAATATATATAGATATAATATAAAAGTAAATATAGATTTATGAAAAGATATATATAAAATATATATAAATAATAGTAAATATAGAGTATATATAAAAATTGTAGATATAAATATATATAAGTATATTATATAAATGATATATATTTAATATAGTTTTTTATAAATAAAATATATATTATATTATATATATAGATATAGATATTTGAATATATATGTTAATTTTAGTATATTTTATATTATATATATATATTTATATATATATTGAATATATATATACATATATATATATATAAATATATATATATATATATATAAATATATATATTTATAATATAAATACATATTTGCATATATATATATAATTTATATATATAAAATATAATTATATATGGAAATATATTATTTCTTAATTATTTATATATACAGATTTATATATATAAATGTATTTATTAAATAATAAAAAAATATATAGGATCTATATTACATTGAAAATATTAAAGATATATTTTAAATATATAATATAAATATTTACATATAGATATCTATATATACTTATATATAAAATATATAATAATTTTATATATGTAAATATATATATATATATATATATAATATATATATATATATAAATACACCATATATAAATAATAAATATATATATTATTAAATATATTAAATGTATATATATAAATGTAAAATATATAAATAAAATATAAATATATATAGTGTATATATAAGTATTTATAGATATAATATATATCTATATATACATATTATAATAGACCTATATATATATATTATATATATATATATTTAAATATATATATAGATATTTATATATACATATAAGTATATCATATATATATATATATTATATATATATATATAATATATATATATGAAAATACCTATATACATATAGTATAAATATCTCAGCTATATATATACACCTATAGTGTATATATATATATATATATATATATACATATTATATAATAATATATATATATATATATCTGAATATTATATATTTTACAATATATAAGTATATATATATATGTATATATACCTACCTAGTAAGTATATAGAGTTTCAGTACCTTATATTATATAAATATATATATATATATATATATAAATATATATATATAAATATTATATAATATATATATATCTATATATATTATATATATATATATATTTATATATATATATATATATATAATTATATATATATATATATATATATAGTATAAATATATATATAATTATATATCTGTTTTTCTATATATATAATATTTATATATAAATTTAAATCTATATATATATATATAAATATATATATCAAATATATATATATATAAATATCTATATATATCTATAATATCTAAAATTTATATATAAATAATATATAAATATATAAATATATAATATATATATATATAAATATATAACTTATATATATATATATTAAATATATAAATATATATATATAAATAAATATATATAATATATTATATTAAATTTTTATATACAAATATATTATATATAAAATATATATAAATATATATAAAATAGATTATATTTATTATATATATATATATTATTATATATATATATAAATGAATATATAAAAAAATAATATATATGATATATATGGTATATATATTTATATACATAAAATTTATATATATTATATATTATATCATAAATATAATATATATATATTCATATATATAAAATTTAGATATATTCTATATATATATATATATATATATATATATAGTATCTAATATAAATTATATATAAATATACATATAATATTAAAAAAATATATAAATATAACATAATATAATTATAGTTACTATATTTAAATTTAATATATTTATAATTATTTAAATTTATATATATATAATTAAATATATTACTATATTTAAATTATATCTATAATATATTTAAATATATATATATTATTATATATATATATATAAATTATATAAATATATTATATAAAAATATATATGTATACCTTAAATATATATATATAAAAAAAAAAAATTAAATATATATGTATAAATACATATATACATATATATATAATATATATTACATATATATATATATTTATATATATGTATATATATTTATAGTATATTCGTATATTTATATAATATATATATATTATATATATATTATATATTAGATATAACTGTATATGTATGTATTTATATACAAAATCAAAGAGAGAGAGAACAGAAAGAGTTAGAGAGAGAGAGAGTGAGAGAGAGAGATCCACAGAGAGAGAGATCACAGAGAGGGAGAGAGAGAGAATGAGAAAGAGAGAGAGAGAGTTAGAGAGGGAGAGAGAGAGAAAGCCAGTTAGAGAGGGAGAGAGAGAAAGAGTTAGAGAGCAAGAGAGAGGAAGAGAGAGTTAAAGAGAAAGAGTTTGAGAGGGAGAGAGAGAGAGAGAGAGAGAGAGAGAGAGAGAGAGAGAGAGAGAGAGAGAGAGAGAGAGAGAGAGAGAGAGAGAGAGAGAGTAATAAGTAATAAGTCTAGTAAGAGAATAAAGCAAATACGATATCTTCTTCTGTATCAGGTATTAGAAATCTCTGTCTACGTTTTAAACGTTACACTTCTAGGGTGTTGGAATAATTCGAGAAAAAAACACTTAGAGGTCAATAGAAAGGAGACATTAATTACCTGTAAAGGAGAGAGGGTTCTCTTTGGGGTGTTTAACTGGCTTAACACAATAGAGTGTAAAGACTCCACACAACGTGCCAGGGGGAAGTGTCTCCCCGCGTTAAAAGATGATCTTCTGGACGTCCATAATAGCATCCTTTGTTAGGGAAGAGGAGGGTCTGTCAGAAGGTTGAAGACTCTTATTTACGAGAAACGAGATATCTGCTGTAACTACACAAGGAAGCAGGAAGGAAGGAGGGGGAGGTAAGAGAAAGGTGCGAACCATCTGTCACGTTAGCATGGATTATTTTCTCCTTGGCGTCACAGGGAAGAGGGAAGAGGTAAAGGCAGCAATGGTAGGGACCATCCATCACCTTAAGATGGACTCGTTCCTCCTTTGGCATTAGATAAAGGAATGAAAGGTTAAGGATTGCGTTTGCTTGCGTTCTTGGTGACACACATGAGGAATAGTGGAAAGGAAAAGGATAGGCGAGAATCGATCACTCTATCTTGTATTACTTTCTCCTTGGTGTCATCAGGAAGCGGGGGGTGGGGGGGGGGGATATGAGAGAGAGAGAGAGAGTGTCAGAGGAGAGTGCAGTATCAATTTATTACGTTATCCTGATTTACATAGAATAAAGTAATAAAGAAAAGTTGCGAATCATCCGTCCAGACAGCCGTTTCTGCATCACAAGGGAAAAATAACAGGTAAGGAAAGCTGCGAACCATTTATCATCAAAGCTGTAATCCTACGTACTTGGCATCACAAGGAAGAAGTTTGAAAAATAAATCTCTTTTGCGGCAAAATAAATGATAAATAAATAAAGATGACAATAAAAAACCTTACTATCATGTTATCGCTGATCACATGAAAGAAGGAAGACGGAAGGGATATAGAAAAAGTATAAACTATATGTTACACTATTCCTCAATATTCCTACCTTATCGTCGTTAAGATGAATGTCCAAAGTACAGGAAAACGGAAGTAGTATGTAAAAAAAAAAAAAAAAAAAAAAAAAATCTATCTATCTATCTACCTCTTCAACTCTGATTATTTGCTCCTTGGAATAACTTAAAAGATGGGAGAGATAGAGGAAAGGTGCAATAACTAATCTCGTTAGCTTAAATCACACGGAGGAGGGCGGAAGGATAAGGAAAGAAACGGCACGACCAACTCATCTCTTCACCCCTGATTGTTACCAACTTGGCGTGCGCTCGAAGAAGAAGTAAAAAGAGATAGAGAAGGTGCAAAACCATCCGTCTCGTTAGCCCAGATCGCATCAAAAAGGTAAGGGTAGTTAAAGTGACAGTGTGAATCAACTCCCTCGTCACCCCTAATCATTTCCAGCTCGGCCTCATTTCGAAGAAGGAGAGAAGGGGAGCTGAAGGAAAGGTGCGAACCGTCTGCCGCGCTATCCCTGATCATTTCCACTTAAGTGTCAAGATTAGACACAGGAAACGGAAGAAGGCGAAGGCAAAACTGGAAAAAAAATCGAGGGTCAGCACAACCCTTCTCTTCGACAAGGGTGAGTGATTGCTTGCTCGAGTGTTGAACTTCTGTACAAGGGGAAGATGGATTTTTGTTTTCTTGATATTTGCACATATTTGAGATGGAAACGGAGAACAACTGCTTGTGTAAGGCTTTCGGGGATCATTTAGAGGTATTACAACTGGAGGGAATCCTCAGAATGTTAATGTAAGTCCCTGGTAATGGGCAGCAGCTATACTATTGGTAATAGGTAGTTGAAGACAAATTATATGGTTTTCCTGTAATAAGGGTTATTGTGTGTTTGTGAGAGATGAGAGAGAGACAGACAGACACAAAGAGAGAGAGAGAGAGAGGGATTCACACAGAGATATGTGTATATATATATATACATATACATATACATACATATTTAAACACACACAGACAAATATATATACATATATATATATATATATATATATATATATATATATATATATATATATATATACATACATCTTACATATACATATATATTTACAGTCACACACAACACACACAACACACCACAACACACAATATATATTATATATATATATATATATATATATTAATATAGTATAT
>NW_028234425.1:34924991-34937491 GCF_977035675.1 Penaeus japonicus | reverse complement strand
AATAGTGTTACATTTCCGATCAAGCGCTGGCGATTGGCTTATGCTTGATGACGTCACTAAGCTCCGCCCCTTCCTCCGGTGAGAAGGAAGCGAAATCAATAATTCTCTAGGAAGTAAATTAAATTCAGCGCCGCATTTTTCCGAAAATCTTAAGCCAAATTAATTACTTTTCAAGATAAGAACTGCAGGTTAAAAAAAAAAACTACTTTACAACATGAAAGACATATTCTAAAATATAAACTTTGGTTAAATAATGCTAAACAACAGGTGTCGTGGCCTGTCAGTCAATTTCATGGCTCATAATAGCTTAGATATTTTTGACCCGCTTCTCCTTTCTGCCTTTCTGCCTTTATCTCTATTCCCCGGTCCGTCTTTTTTTCCCCTTCCCATTTCTGTTTGTCTTGCACAACAGACCAATAGCGAAGAGTTCACAATACATCCCCCACCCCACCCCACCCCCCACGCACCTTGACCTGTAATTATTACACTTTCCCTTATCTATCATTTTCTAATTGTGTACGTGCATATGCATTTCTATATCCTCGTAAGGTGGTGTTGACAGAATTCCCCGAAAGGAGTTTGCATAATTTCTAAAAGTTATGGGGTAACATTTATAACCTGTGACACTGGAACAAAAGCGTTTGTTGTTCAATAATAAACCTTATTTCTTCAGTTGCCCTTGCATATCTTTGTGTTTCAAGTCGTTTTTGGGTGAATTGGATGTAGGATTTTTTCTTTTCTTTCTGGTAGATATGTTAAGAAAATATCATTCAACAACGAATGCCAGAAAAAAAGAGAATATATACACCTCAAAGCCTGGGAAAAAAATTACTTTTTCATTGATAAAGATTCCGTAGTTAACAGAAAATACTGTCCTTTTTAGGGGCAACTTAGGTGAAAAATGTTCGCAGGATATCCAACTTCACGGCGTAATTAAAACTGAAATTAAATTGATATTAAGTTGCAAAATTGAAGACAGACTTGAACCGACGTTAGCCGCTACCTATCTACGCTTGCGACTAGTCCTCGCCTCGGAAATTCCTTAAGAAAATCCGACGAAACTTCCCTTTCTTCCTTCATGATAAGAAAGATAACGAACCAGAAAGTAGGCAATCTTTTTTAAACAAGACCCTATACAAAATAATCCCGATCTAACACCACATAAAATGCCTCCCCCCCTCCTACACACTCCCTACAATCCCCTCCTCAACCCTCCCTCCTTCAAAACCCCCCCTCCCCTATCAAAACCTCCCCTCCCCCCTACCAATATCCCTCTCAACAACCAACCACCCCATCCAACCCCTTACCCCCCACCAACCACAACCACCAACCCATATCACACTCCAACCTCCACTCACATCCCTCTCTATATCTTTACTCAACAATCTCCCTCTATTTTTCTTCTTCTCCACCAAATCATACTCCCAACTCTCAGACCACATTCCTCCCCCCCCCCCACCAATCAAACACCAACAAATCACACATCCACAAATACACCAAACACTTACTCACCCCCACACATATACACACACATCACTGACCACACTACTCCATCACACTAAAGTGTCCTACCTTGCACACACATACGAAGTAAAGACACAACAACACACAAATAGTGACATGTCCATCACACACACACACTCTCAAACGCACACACTCACTCTCAAACTAACTGACACATAACACACTACTACAGACACACACACACACATGTCTTCACCACGATCTGTCCACACTACACACTACATGTGCTGAAAACCCATGAGCCATCCATACACACACACACATCACCTTCTCTCTTTCTCTCTCTCACTACACACTACACAAACTCTGACAGTCTCTAGTCCAAAAGTACTGCTCTGTAACCATCCAGTGTCCCACTGCACACACAAGTACGTAAACACACACTACACCACAGTACATCACCAACTACGATCTCGTCACCTACACTAAACCAAACTATAACTACACACACACACACAACACACACTAAATACACACACACAACACACACACACACACCCACCCACACTCACTATCCTGTGTCTCTCGATCTGTCTGATCCCACACTCCACTTCTTCTCTTCATACACTGCTGTCATACAACAAACAAACAACCCACCCAATCAGTCCACCCCCCCCCAGTCCAACACATCTCTCTTCAGACTCTACAACACAAACATGTATTCCATGTAACTGCTACAACACACACAGTAAACAACAACTCTGTGTAACAAACACACACACATCATCTTAAGTCCACACACTATAACAAGCCACACAAGTCAAACTTCTCACAAAAAACTCACACACACACACAATCAAACAGACTTTAACATCTAACAACTCTACACACAAACACTTAACTGACACACACAAACATCCACAAACTTACATAAACATCCACACAAGTGTCCCACACCCTACCTCCCACACCAATGTACCTACACAAAACAAACACCCACACACACCACCACTCAGACACACATAAACAGCACACCACACGTACACTCACTCAAGAATAAAGTACTACATCCACACCTCCCCTCCCACCATCACACCATCACAACACGCCACTCTACACAGTGCCATGAACACACAGACACACACATCTCACATTCATACACACATCACTATACAACACATCACACACACACACTCACACACAAACTACTCACACTCATGTGTCGTCCACACATCCACATCCTCTACTTCCTATCAACCACACAAACCCCTCCTCTGTCCGTACACCACTTCTCCACAACCACACACTCTGACAAGTCCACACACACACATAAAACACACACAACGTCCCAAACACAGTCCTCACACACTACACACAATCCTAAAACACTCTACCACACACTATAAACATGTCACTCAGTGAACAATCAATGTGTCAAATAACAGTCCACCTCCCCCCAATAATGTCACCAACACGTGACTGAATCCAGTGAACACAGACCACTCTTATACACAATACACACACACGTTACCACACACACTGTCTCTTACACTACCTGACCACATATATCTCTAGTGTGTCTCCACAGCAATACTAACTCACTAACCTACACTCACACACATGTCATCATTGACACACACTTCAGTGCTCCAATATGTGATCCTCTCACAACCCACCCACCCCACACACTAACACTAATACTCACGTCAACACCAACTCACAACCCAAACACACACTCTACAAAACTACACAAACATTCCTGTGCATACTGTCACTCACTAAACAGCTAACATGAAATAATCTGCCTGCCCACACTCGCCATGTACCTGTTCATCCTGTACACAACATCGAAACATGTACACACGATGTAATCACACACACACTACACACAATCACACACCACACACTATCGCACTCACCCACTCACTTCCTGCCACTACTCACACAATCTATCACACACCCACACACGACACCGACCACAAACACATACACACACAAGACACACCTACAACAACACACGACACACACAAACACACTGTAACAAAGTGTCACAATCATCCCACACAACCACCGTATGATAAACACCTACTAAACTCACACACATGTATAGACCCTCTTCTCTCTCTCTTTATCTTCTAGTTGTCTCTGCACACATAATCTCACATGCCACACACACTGTCCACAAACACACAACCACAATGCCACACACACAAACAGTGTCTACGTCTACTTCATCATACTGTACACACAGTCTCACAACACAACATGCACTCTACCAGTCAAAACACAGCCTGAACTGTCCTGACCATCCCACATGCCACACTCAGTATCAGCAAACACACTAAACACACAAGTACACCACACAACACTAACATGACACACTGCTCACACACACACCCCAACAGTGCACCCACCCAACACGTGTACCACTTCACTTCTACAATACCACTGTGCAATCCTGTAACTAACATCACCCATCACACATCCACACACATTCCATGTACTCAGACACCACTTACTCTGTCACTACACACTAATGAAACATCACACCGCACACACTCTCACACTAACACTGCATGTCTTCCTACACAACAATGTGTCTGTCTACTCAAACTCCTCTACAGTCAACACACTGTGCTACTCACTGTCACTCACACTCACACGCACAACTGTTACATCCCATCCAATTCCAACGCACACACACTCTCAGTCACCACACTACTCACACTACTCTAACACGTTACCAACAATCCATCAACACCCACCCACATACACCACACACTAACATACAGTACTCTCACTATACTGAACTCACATCTAACACACACACCACACACTACTCACACTACACACCGCACAGTCCTGACTACCACAGTCACCACACATCACACACATGACCTAAACACACCCCTAACACACACACCAACAAACAACACGACCACCACACTGTCACAAACACACACACTAACCAACACACACTGTCCACAACAAACACTGACTCACCATGATGCACCGCCCCTACCTCCACCCTCCCCCCGTACACCCCCCCCCCCCCCCCACGTCCCCACCCCTCCGTGTACAACCACAACACACTTCTTCCACACACACTACACAGTCACAACACCCACACAACACAACAAACTGATCACACACTACACACACACTGTTCCAACAGTGCCACTGTCCGTCACACACTCCCAGTGTACCACACACAACACACCCTACCACAACACCACCCGTAAATCAATGTACAATGTCTACTCACTGCCCTCATTTCACCCTCACTGCACCTGTCACTCTGTCTTGTTTCTCTACACCTCAGACTGTCACTGACCACCTTACTTATCACATGTCGTGACTCACTCACCCACTTTGACGTTAATGTTTACACCCATTACGTCTCACAAACGTCACAACACAACACACATCTGACCACACACTCTGTCATATCAAACACACACACACACTAAACACACTACACATGCACACATCACATAACAAACACAACAGTCTGTGTATACACACACACACACACTACAACACACACAATACCATATCACACTGTCCTCACAATGTGTACAAACAATCACACTCAACTACAATCAAAGTCACACACAAATTTAACAACACCCACACACATCAACACACACTACACTATACTCATACAAACAGACCACACACTTCACAGTCAATGCCTGACACCACAGTGACACAACCACACACAACAAACACAACCAACAACACACACACACACACACACACACACAAACATCCTACCTATCACACGTGACGTGAATAACCACCCAACCTCAAACTCATTTCATCACTTACAACTCTATACATCAAAATGCACAAAACGTCACTACCATCACCTGACACACACAAACATGTAATCACACACACACAAATAAAACACTCACAATGTATACAACACCTACACATCCACCTATACTATTGTAAAAACACACAAACATCGATACTGACCAAATCAATTACCAAGTACCAATGCACAGTAATCGCCACAATCACATAATGTCGCTCAAACTCAAACACACAAACAAAAAACTCCACACTCACACTTCATCACACCCACTCTAAAACACAACACACAATGTACACACACCCACTGCAACATGCACTCACTTACCAACACTGTACACACACTAAAACACACCAACTCACACGACACACACTACACCACACATATCCTGACCTATCCTGAAACAAATATCACCACAACACAATCACAAGTAACCGCACCATACACACTCAACACACAAACGTAATCAAACACACACACGACTACACACCCTCAAAAACAACACAACCGCAACACATACACACACACTAACACAAACACACAACTACCACACACAACACACAACAGTGTACTAATAACATCCACTCAGTGTATACCACACAACATACATCACACATACTACCACAAATCAGTACAATCACACACTCACACAAGCACATAAATACACTCACACAATAGTAAACTATCAACACACGTACCACCATACACTACACACACTACCACACACAACAAAAGTCAAGCTCATCAAAAAAGTCACATGACACACACTGTACAACACTACACCACAGTCTCAGAACCTCTGCAACAATTCACACATCTGTCAAACACACTGTACCACATATGCTACACTCAAAACATCTACTACTAAAATACAATACTCACAGACCACACACCAAAACATAACACTGACACCCCACCCACACAGTATCACATCACCTGACTCTGAATACACTGTACACCACCTGTTGTCAAGACCTATCACAAACAGACCACAAAATTGTGCCACACAATCACTCAAACTTCTAAACCCACTCAACGTCTACACCCTCCCCCCCCCGCCACCTAAACACAAACTTGTATACAACTAACACACCAAACACACACTCAACAAACACACAAGACTAATGCCACACTACCAAGATATGACATACATTCTATAAAAAAACACACAACCTGACCTTCTACTACACTCTCTAACAATCACAATGTCACACACTACAAACAAACATGAATACTAAACACTCCTACAAACACTAACCTCAATGACAAAAACATCAACTACGACATCTAATATTGCCACCCACTAAATAAAACAACAAACAGTCACACACACACAACTATGATACATAAACTGAACAAAGTCTCACTACAAGTCCACTCATCATACACACAAACAACACACATTAATAACATCTCTCACATCCCGTCAACCAACTCCATACATCTACACACAAACACAGACAACTGCACTAACTAAACCAGTACTGTCCAACGCACATACACATCACCTATGCGTATCCACATCTACTCACTTCACAACACACACATACACACTACACAACACACACGTGCATCCACACTAACTCACACACACACACCCCAGGCCACTCTCTCCCAGTACCCCACACACACAAACAACACACATGTCTACTACTTTACACACACTCACAAAAGTGACTCCATAACTATGTGTCTACAAAAATCAGTGAACCTACCTCGCCCCAATAACACTCGTCTATCCCGCTATACTGTCTACTACCAACACTAACACAACACACTACTATCAACTCGCACTACACACATGATACAATGATACTCAGCTTCACTCTGTCACTCACCTATCTCCATGTACAATACAACAAACACAACACATACTCACACCAATAATCACAATGTACAAACCACATGTACTAAGAATCCACTCAACCCTGATCTCTCCTATGCACACAACACGTACACACACAAACACACACTTCCACCACACACAGTCACTCCTCCTCCTACCTCACACACTCTTTCACACTTACACACTACACTCTCACTCACACAGTACAAACACTAAATCACAAATAGTTCCGTGTGTCCCCCACCTCCCCCCCCACGTACCAATATGATACACTCTAGTGAATCACAAACATGACATTATGTCAGTCAACAATACTACGACCTACACACATCTACAATCACACACACAAAAACTCCTCTCTCAACATACACCCTGTCAATCTGCACAATACTACTAATGAACACACTCAACTAGACTATCTGACCACACATACTAACACTATTCTGACAACTCTCCAGACCTACATGTGTGCCACAATCAAGACTACTGATGTACGTCTAGCACATCTTTACACAACGCACTTAACACCACACTCAGTACACTGTGCACACTACCCACACACTGTAAACATTACAGTCTCACACACTTAAGATCCACTCACTATCACACACACACAATATCACAAACACTGACAACTCCAAACTAAACAACTATCACAAACCAGTACAAAAAATCAACTGTCCGACACAAACTACACACACCACTCTCACTGTCACACTAACACACATACAATCACACACATATATAGTGATACATATTTTGTACTGTGTATATGTGGTAGATATATCTATGTATATAGTTGTATTTGTTTATATGTGATACATATATATTTCTGTCTACTATCAATAAACAGTCATACACTACAAAATAAATAAATATCATATAAATAACAACAACTGTAGCAATATAACAACACTAAATAAAAAACACTACACCACTCACACAACCTAACCTAATCAATTACCAAATACAAACATAAAAAAAATGACAACAATTATCACAATCACAACTTTCACTGAATCTGTATAACAATGCTTTGTGCCTGTCTGCAACTACACACTAGCATGTGACACACGAACACAGTAATAAGTAATCTCTTACCACAAATAATATAAATAGCACTAACTAAAAATATTTATTCAAAAATAACATTATACGTCACAATAAATCAATAAATAATGTATACTCAATACGTCATGACTCAATATCAAGTAACAAAAGTCCTTAGTATATGTAGTTATCTGTAGATACTAATTGTAATGCATATAATAGCAATACATATATAGTCATAATTCGTCTATTAATAAATATTAGTATATTATGTATTAGAGATAGAATTTGGATATTATTTATGGCATATGAATTTGCATATGAATACAACTATATAATGAAATATATATATATATATATAGTATATAGTTATAGATATAAGTGTATATATATATTTATCTTTATTTTTTATATGCATAGGACGCCACACAATACTTGATAATTATATTATATATATCTCTATAGTTATTATATGATAGAGTATGGTAATTATATGTATGAAATAGAATAAATATATATATTTCTATTAGATATATATTTATATAAATATGAATATCTGTAGATGTAATGATGTATTATATATGTATATTTAGTACTGTAAATAGACCTACTGTATGAATATAAATAATATATTATATAGTATATATAGATATATATTGAATAGTATGAATATAAATAGTATTGTGATAGTAATGAGATGATTTATTTATATATATATATATTATATATATTTGAGGAGATTATTTCGCTATGCATATCCGCGCAACACGTTTATAATTTATATTAATATATATATATAGATATGTGAGTATATAGTAATATTATTATATATATAGGATAGATATAGATAGTATATATAGTATTGTGTATTATAATAAATATATGCAATATATAAAGATAGATATGAGTAGAGTAGATATGATATATATGGAGGGAGAGACGGAGGAGAGAGAGGAGGAGAGACAGGGGTAATATATGATAATATAACTATTATTATCGTAGATGTAGATATATAGATATATATATATATAGATATAGTATATGATTTATATATTCACTTAGTTTATATCTGGGTAGCACATACGCACACATGTATGCTAATATATATATAGTATATATATGTATATATATAGAATAGATGATTATGTAATGAAGTATTAGTATAGTATACGTAAATATGTATATATATGTAGTATATAGAGATATATATATGATGTATATGTAATATTGTATATGATGTATATTATATAAGCATATAGATATATATATATTCATTATTTTATATCTGTATGCGACATACGCTATTCACACTTATACTTATAGTAGTATATTATTTACGATTTATATATTATATATGGTATTATAGTATATAGTTATATAATAATAAATATATAGTATATATATATTAATATATCTATATATATATAAACTCATAGTCTTATATATGATATAAATATATATAGTCTAATAAAGTATATCAAATGATATGATATATGAAATAGCTAAAACTATATATATATATATATATATATTATAAATTGTTTGTTATCTGTAGCTGAGGTTAGTTTATAAGATAGTTTTATGTTAGTGAGTGTGTTATGTGTTTGACTTTTTTGTTGTGTGGGGTGTGTTGGGTGTGTGTGTTATGTGTGCATTGATATATTGATATATAATATATATCTATTATATGTAAGAATAGAATAGTTATAAATAGTAGATATATATATTTGTATAAATAGTGATATAGCTTCCATACATAGACGCATACATATATTATATTGTATTATATTGTATATATGTATTTAGTATAGATATATATATATATATATATAGTAGTTATATATATGTATACTGATATATATGCATTGTGTTATATATATATTTATATATTTGGAATATATATAATATATAGTAGAATATAATAGCTCTATATAGGTAGATATATATATATAGTTAGTATGAGAGATATATATTATATATATATAATATGATGAAATATATGTATTATAGATATATATAACACACACATATAGTATATACTGTAGAGTATTATAAATTATTGAGATATTATATATTCCGATATATATATAGTATATATATATATCTATATCTATATATATACATATATTCTAAATATATATAGATATATATGAATATATATATAGAGTATATATTATATGTAGTATATATGATATATAAATATATATTATGTTCGCATTGTAAATATATATATATTATATGATATATATATATATAGTATATAGGTAATTAGTACAGTTATAGATATATATATATATTATATCTACATATACTAGAAATGGATATATAGTGACTATCTGTAATAAAAATAGTGAATATTTTATAATAATTACGATATATAAAAAATATAAGATCACTAACTCTAAGATAAATCAATAGTAAATCCATAATAAATCTCAGTTATAGATATATACTATTCTACTCGTATGAGTAAATCTAACAACACAGCTCACACACTGCACACACACATATATAAAATATACTGTTTAGATATTATATATATGTTTATATATATATATATGATCTATATATATATATATAGTATAAATCTAAAAAAACAAAACAACAAACAAACACTATCTCTAACACCACACACAAACACACACACACACGACTACTTCCACACACTCACACACTGAACACACACACACACACAATAAGATCTCCTAACGCATACATAATCTTCACTCCACAACACAAACACATGCTGTCATCATACACAGCACACTACACAACAACAAAAAACGTACTATTCAATACACCACTTGTCACACACACTCACACACACCCACTACAGTAACACACACACATATAGTAATATATGTATCATAGTATAGTATATATCATATATATTAGTGATTATATATCATATATATTATAATATTATATTATATATATATTGACTATCCATATGATTATTTACATATATATATATAATATATATATTACCAATATATATACACACAACACGTAACACAATAACACACACACTCTACACAGATACACACACAATCACAAAAATTATCACACAAAATGTAAAATACACATAAGTCTAACACCCTACCACAAAACTCCACCCACACACACATGTCCACGTTACACTGTCGTGTCACATATACCACAAGTATCTACTGACACACATACAGCAACACTACACCACACACACACAACTACAAACACAAACCTAACACGAATCACTGCATGTAACGCAGAACACATATATAACACGCAAAACGAGAGACAACACAGCTACAAAAACACAACACAATAAAATTACGAAGACACTCACAAGCAACACACGACACGAGCCTTACTAAAAAAATAACAACAAAACGCAACCACATCGAAAACAACACCGCACTATATCGCACTCAAACTACACTGTACTAAATAACACCGAACACGCCACAACGACTAAATAAGCAACGTAAGAAAATTCATATGAAAAAATATAAATCAATGAAAATCATAAAGAATAAAAAACCATACGATCTCTAACTTAGTAAAAAACTCAATCAATAAACAAACCACATAACAGAGCCAAACAATAAAAACAATCGATATGATATAGAGTATAAATTATATTTTTATTGTTTATTTGCTTGTTGTATATGTTTGATATGTTGGAGTGTGTGTGATGTGATTGTTTGAGTGAGAAGAGATTTTTTGGAACTATAATACTCTTAGATGAACAGTAAAATGTAATATAAATATATATATCTAGCTATACTATATATATCTATAAAAGAAATGTCACTAGATGAAAGTTGACTCTATCTAACTATATAATGTATCTCACGATATATGTATAAATATAGGAATACAGAAATAATATTTCTATCTATATAAATATCTATAAGATAAACTCGGTATATATATCTCTATAGATAGTATAAATATATTTATTAAAGAATATAGTATATAATATGATGCTAGAGAATATAGAATCTATCTATATAGGTATCCCGACCTGACATGTAGCAAAATGATAAGTATACGAGTGAAAGCAAAGATAAACGTATATTGAAGTATAGTAGAAAATCTATGATTATAATGAAGAATATCTACGAAAGACTGAAGAATATAAAAAAAAAACTATAGAGACTATCTATATAAAATAAATATGTTTACACACCACACAAGAATCTATAAAGTATATCTCTAGTTATATATATAGATGATATTTAGAGATTAGAGACTAGAGTATCTGTGGAGAGTAGAGTGTGTTTGTGTGAGTTTGTTGATCTTTGAAATATATATTATAATATAGATATCAATAGT
>NW_028234425.1:34911817-34917391 GCF_977035675.1 Penaeus japonicus | reverse complement strand
TAACACCTAAACCGATATTCAGGAGTGAGAACACGATCGCTCTGTGAGACCAGACAGTATGTGCCAAACCTTCCCACGGTTAGCACGGCAACAAGCAAGGCAGGCAGGCAGGGATACCGTTTCTCTGTACCTTTACAACCGTGTGCTTGGAGGGGCATGAGAACGGGTTTGTGTGTCTGTGTGTGTGTGCGTGCGTGTGCACCCGCGCTTTTCTGTGCGTACATGGGTGTGTGTGATTGTATATGCATACGTGGTTTGCTTTTTTCTTTTTGCATGTGCATGTATGTGGAGGTTTGGAACCATCCTTTATTAATTGTCATCCCTTTTTTAATGGTCATGGAATATATGAATATCTGGGGCTATGAGATGTGTGATTTAAAAGGATAACCGTTGCGTTGTGACCAAGACAATCTTTCGGAAATCTTTTGCCTTTCTGTGACATTTTTCTAAAGACACCTTGGTATGAATTTTACAGAGTTAGAGTATGATTTGGAATAGAGATCTAGAGTCTATATCGAGTTAATGTTAATTAAGGCAGCAACTTATCACGATATTAACAATGTGATCATAATCATTTGTATTTTCCTTATTACTTAATCTTTATTTCTATTACTATCATCGTAATCATTATTAGTATCATTATCATTATTATTATCATTACTTTTGATATAATTATAATCATCAATATCAGTATCATTATAATTATTGATATTATTATTTAATTCATGATGATTACCTTAATAATTATTATTATCATTTGTCATTTTCGTAGATTCATTAGTTGTTGTTTTTTTTTTATTTAATAAAGATATTATTATTAGTTTTTATTTACGTTGCCTCGCTTGTTCCTTCTAAAGCTGTCTCCACTTTTAACATTAGCAGTATTCAGATCACAGAACTACCATAATGGAGATAATAAATGTATTTATTACCAAAACAATGGCATTAGAAATAGTGAAATAGATAAAAATGATAACTAATAGTAGTGGTAGTAGTAGTAATATTTTCGAATGATAGTTATGATTATGATAATATTATCAGTAATAATATTGTTAACAGTCACGATGAGGAAAATTATAAGAATGATAAGAATGAAAATAGTAATAATGATAACGATAAAGATAATAATCATAAAAAAATATTAATTTTAATTATGATATGATAATGAAGGTGCAGTAATGACAATGCTGTTGATAATAACAATAATGGACATGATAATAATGATGATAATGACAATGGTAATGGTGATAATATTAATGATGAATATGATGATAACCGTGAATATAGTAATAATGATAATAACATTAATGATACCAATGATAATGATAATAACAAATGGTAATGATGATAATAAAAAATGATAAAGATAACAACAACAAAAATAGCTATAATGATGTTGACAATATTGATGTTAATAATAGTAGTAATAGTAATGATTATAAAAGTAATAGTAATTATGAATATAAAAAAAGATAATAATGATGATAATTATTATAATAATCATGATAATAACAATGATAATCATAATGATAAGAATAACAATGATAGTAATGATAGTGAAAAAAATGATAGTAGAAACAGTAATAATAATATCAAAAATAAAATACACATTAATAAGGACGATGGTTGTCATATATTGTCATCACTCTAACAAGGATAAAAAAAAAGAATAAGAAAAATGACGTCACCATCAGAAATAGCATAATTACCCTCCACACCGATATTGATGTTTTCTTATTATTGCCACCAATAAAACCGGATAAAACGTGTCAATAAAGGAATAAAGAAGAAAAAAATATATATATCGAATTTCAGTCACATACTATAGCGAATCATTGGAAAATTATGATTATTGTAATGGTGTAATGGTTAGCATGAAAATAACTTTGATAATAATACTAATAACGACGATGATGATGATAGTGATAATTATGAAAATAACATGGATGATGGTATTAATGTAGATAAGGATGATGTTAATAGTAATGGTATTGATAATGTTAATAATGTTAGTGATAATGATGATTTTGATGATAATGATATTGATGATAGCAATAATGATCATGACAATGATAATAATAACGTTTAAAACAATAAAAACAAATATTTCTATGATAATATCAAAAATACTTTTAAAATAGGATTTTATTATTTACATAACGAAGTGATCATAATGAATAGAAGCAATAGACTAAAATGCTTAGAATACAACAAATTAAAATAAATGACAATCATAATGGTATTATGTATGGCAATATCAGTGGTGACCATGCTATCAACTATGATAATGGTAATAATAATAGTTATACAGATATTGATACTACTGCTACTAATAACAATGACAATACTAATACTAACGTTTTTGAACATTTCAACAACGCTATTGATGATTGATAATGATAACTATGATTATGATAATAAAAGGCAATGATGATAAAGCAATAGTAATGATATTCATAGTAATTACAATAATGACATAAATGATGTTAATGATAATGCTGATTATGTAGGAAATGAAAAAATATATATATATAATATATAATGATAACAATGATAATCATAATGAAAATGACAATGATAATCATGATAATGATAACAGCAATGGTAATCATGATAATGATAATAAGAATAATAGCAACAAGTATGACAATAATGGCAATAATCGTAATCATAATGGCAATTATATAATTGTTGTCGTTAATCATTATTGTTGTAATTATTGAAATTACTCTCATTAATAGTATTAATAATGATAAAAATGATGTTAATAAAGAATGTGAAGATGATAGAAATGACAGTAGCAATAATAATGGTATTAACAATAAAAGGAATGATGACGACAATAATGATAATAGCAACAATGATAATGAAAATAATCATGGTGATAACAATCATAATGATAGGAATGAAAGAAAGGATTATAAAACATGAGTGAAAAAAATAATTTTGATGATAATGATGGTAGTAATGATAATGATCATAGTATTGATAATAATGAGAATCTAAAATATGATAATGGTAATTTCCAGTCTTAGTGTTACTACTGCTACATATAATGATGGAATTGATATCAATATTGTCAATGGTAATAATAACGAGACCAAAAATAATTATAATATTAATAATGATAATAATAATAACAATGATAGTAATAACGATAATGAAAATGTTAACGATAATGATAATAATGATAGTATTAATGATACGGATAAATCATCAATAACATTAACAATAATGATATAAATGATATTGAAAGTAATAGTAATAATGAAAATGGTAATCATTATCATTATAATGATAAAGATTATCGTCATATCAATGACAATAGTAACAATCATAATGATAAAAATTGAAATGATGATAATGATAATTATGATAACAATAATAATTAGATAAATAACAGAAAACAATCATATTACTAATGATAACTATTCCTACAAATACTACTATTACTATAAAGAATAATGATAATAATAATTATAATCATGATGAGAGTAAGAATGATAACAATGAAAAAATAAAAGTAATGACAATAAAAAAAAAATGGTAATAGTGATACGGATAATAATGGTAATAATGATCATGATAACACTATTAATTATGGTAATGAAAATATTAATAATAGCATTAATATATGACAATAATAACTATTATGATTATTATGAAAATAATAATAATGAAATTAATGATAAAAATAATGATAATGCAAATAATGATCATGTTAATTATCATAATCAAAATAATAAACCGAACATTGATAATAATATTGAAAGCAATAGTAAATCAATAAAAGTATAATAATAATAACACCATCCAAATCAAAATGAAGCGCATAAACGCAGTAATAACAAATTTTGAATACAAAAAGTTATGAGAACGTTCGCTTTCGGAACTAATCTAAAGTACTGAATGTAGATTATGAGCGAGACAAGTAAATTAGTATCTGTGTGTGTTTGTGTAAAAATATGTACATGCATTGATATTCGCACACACCCGCACACAAACGCATTACGCACACCGATACGCGCTTGCACATACGCATACAGACTCCTATGTATCTGTCTGTATTTCTTAACATTTGTAAGTATATATACACTTATGTCCTTACAGCTTTAACATATACGGATTGGTATGATTATTTATTTGTCTGTAGGCTTGTCCGTTTATATTATAAAATAAGATAATAGAGAAAGCAACAGTGAAGTAACCAGAGGCAGACATCGATATAAAAGAAAAGACATCGATAGAGCGATAGAGCGATAGAGCGAGAGCGAGAGAGAGAGAGAGAGAGAGAGAGAGAGAGAGAGAGAGAGAGAGAGAGAGAGAGAGAGAGAGAGAGAGAGAGAGAGAGAGAGAGAGAGAGCGATAGAGCGATAGAGCGAGAGAGAGAGAGAGAGAGAACCAGACGTCGATAGATCGCACCAGACCTCGGACAGACAGACACCTATCGACAAATAGACCCTCGACACAAAGTTTGTCTAAATGCAGCGAAAGCAGGGTTCACATGGCATTAACCGTCAACAACAATAAATATTTCGCACACGTTCTCCGTAGTCCAGGTTCCTGCCGGCATCGCGTCGTCGTAATGCATTCTAAGCTTCTCCACGCAGGAGTGTGAATATGTGATATATTGTAATTTGT
Organism: Penaeus japonicus; assembly: GCF_977035675.1. NCBI lineage: Eukaryota > Metazoa > Arthropoda > Malacostraca > Decapoda > Penaeidae > Penaeus > Penaeus japonicus. Next base: position 34,912,750 of record NW_028234425.1, on the reverse strand, counting down.
CCACTAACGCAAAGTGCTGTCTCGGATACACCCTGTCCTACCTACGAAAACGTCATTTGTTAATTATAAAAAGACACAGACGTATGCGTGATCTCCTAATGAAGAAAATGTGTATATATGTACACCGCTAATTTCCAAACCAAAAAAGGGAAAAAAGAATAATTCTACATTATTACATTTCCCCCTGTGATGACAACCTCGCTGCTGGCTGGCCTTTGCCCTCCCCCCCTCCCTCCCTCCCTCCCGCCTAATCCCCCCTCCCGCCCATCCCTCGGCCACCGCCGCCGACCCACAACAGGTGAGCCCCGCCTCTACTCGGGGGACCGGTGGGGAAGGAGCAGGGGGGGGGGGGGAAGATTACCTGCTCTCTTTTATGGCTTTTGATATACGTTTGATGTTGACGTGAGGCGAGGCCTTCCGCGGCCCAAGGCTCAGTTTCTCTTCATATAATATGACTAATGGACTCGGTGGACGCCTCCCTCGCTCCCCGCTTTTCCTTCCCTCCCTCGCTCCCTCCCGTCCTGCCGCTCCCCCTCCCACCCTTTCCTCCTCTGCCCTAGGCCGTCTCACCACAAAATGGCCGCGTCCTGATCTTAGGTCTCTCGCGTGAGGATGCGAAGGGTATGAGAGGAGGCGGACGAAATGGGGACTGGACGAGGCTTAGCATGGCTTCGGATTCGAAATGGAGGGGGTTGCGGAGCGGGGAGGGAGGGGGTACGAGAGTGCAAGAAGACGGGGAGGATGTTCTTATGAGAACTGACGATGGAGGAATTGATTTACTTCACTCTTCATCGAATTATAATAATTATTTATATATATATGTACATATATATCAAGAATACTATCACACATAAAAAAATGTTGTGTGTGTTTCTATATATATATATATATATATATATATATATATATATATAATATATATATATATATATA